>NW_010430736.1:17350-17736 GCF_000710305.1 Buceros rhinoceros silvestris
GCAAGGCAAGGGGTCCCTCCTCCACGGCCCCGCTCACCGCCGGCGGGCCCAGGGCAGGAAAAGCCGGGCAGAGCCGGGCAGAAGATTTGGGCAGAGGTGCCGGGCAGAGCCAGGCAGAGGAGACGGGCAGCTCGGAAGGCTCGGGGGTGTCAGGCCAGGCAGGCAGAGGAGACGGGCAGCTCGGAAGGCTCGGGGCTGCCAGCCCAGGCTCTCCTTTGCTCCTCTTAGCAGTCAATACCCACCTTCAAACAGAAGCAATTGATTAGTCTCAGTTTCTCTTCCCAGCAGAGATCCGATACTTTCCTTGAGATCAAACGGACCCGAGACTAAAGAAGGGGGTCGACGGACAGGCAGGCAGGAAACAAATAAAGAGAGGGAAAGGAAGC
>NW_010430736.1:18154-20118 GCF_000710305.1 Buceros rhinoceros silvestris
GAAAAAGCAAGTACAAGACTGAGAGCAAGAGGAGGGGGCAGACAGGGAGAAAGAAAGAGAAAGAAAAAAGAAAAAAGGGAGGGAGGGAGAGAGGAAGGAAGGAAGGAAGGAAGGAAGGAAGGAAGGAAGGAAGGAAGGAAGGAAGGAAGGAAGGAAGGAAGGAAGGAAGAGGGTGGAACCATCGGTCACTGCAAGTCAGCATTAACAGCAGGGGCATAAGGAAGTGTTTAAATCCAAGCAGCTGGGAGAGAGGGAGAGAGGGAGAGAGGGAGAGAGGGAGAGAGGGAGAGAGGGAGAGAGGGAGAGAGGGAGAGAGGGAGAGAGGGAGAGAGGGACGGAGGGAGGGAGGGAGAGAGGGAGAGAGGGAGAGAGGGAGAGAGGGAGAGAGGGAGAAAGTGACTTTGGCTCATCACACTGGAAGAAGATAGCAAGTTTGGACCGAATATCTGGGGTTTTTTTCTTCTCAAATGAACAACAACAAAAAAAAAAGTAAAATTTAAGTAGAACCTACTTTCTGTGTATCTGTGTACAAACATACACATATAGAAAATGTCAGGAATTATTTATGCTTCATTTTCTGTGAACCTTTCTCTTCCCAGTATTTACAAGGCGGGGCTCCATTTGCCAGTTGTACATCTGTTCGCTTCACGTGACATTTTCATAAAAGGTCTAACATCTGGCCAAAATAAACCTCCTTCAGGTACCTGCTTAACTTTTCACATGTCAAAATCCCTTCCCCTCTGAAGCTCCCCTTTCCTCCACGGCTGCAGCCGTGTGTGTTGCTGCTTTCTCGACTGCTTGTTTAACGACCCTGCCTCGTCTCAAACAGAACAAAACAACCCTAAGCATGTGGGGACAACCCCGACCCTGCTCAAGAGCATCCTTTCCCCCCACCCCGCCCTCTCCCACCTCCAGATTTCCCCGCATTAGGCGAGCAGAGCGGATCCCCGGCCCGACGCAATGCCGTGCGGCGGGGTTGAGCACCCACCAAGCAAACCCGCAGCCCTGCTCGGGCTGGTATTTTGCACGAACTTTATAAAGCTCCCAAAGCCGAACGATGAGCTCTTAATTGTCCCAAAACGATTCCGTTATAATTTCTTCTATTATTAATTGCTGCTCTTATCGTTGTAGCCGTTTTGATTTCAGCGTGGTTCGTCGGGATTATTTTGGAGTGAAACTCGTCTTCTTTTGCCCGTGTCCATGTAGTAAACAAGAGAATTTTCGTAAAGCTCATGTAAATTTAATGCCACCTCTTTATGAAAAGAGTGGGAAACTCTTGACTACCCCAAACAAGAAGACTACCCAAATAAGAGAGGTGCAAGCTCTCATGAGAGGGGAAATTACTGGAAAAAAGGACAGCTTTTCCTCTGATCTGAATATCTGGGTTTGTTTCGCAGTTGGTTTTTTGGGGTGGGTTTTTTTTTTTTCTGTTTGTTTGTTTTTGTTTTTTGTTTGGGGGGTTTTGGGGAGGTTGTTTCTTTTGGGGGGGGGTGTTGGATTTTTAGGCCTGCGTTATCATCATCATTGTGTTTCCGAAGCTTTACTGTTCGTTCTCTAAGACTCCCGCAATCTCTATCACTTGGTCCGTATAAATGGCTGGCTGTCTGCTTTTAAAAAAGGGGGACTTTTGTACAAGTGATTTTAACCTGCTCCACCTTCAAGTGACCTGCCAAATGCTCCTTCGTACTTTATAGACATCTGGGAATTCCATACATGCCTTAAACTCCAATTACACACCTTTTTCAAAGGACACGTGCTTTGATTTGCCAAGAACATTAAGTGGACTGAAGTCGAAAGAAGCTGGTGCAGAAGTTAATGTAAAATACATCCTGTGCCATGTTTACTGCGGGCAGGTTATGTGTGCAGCAAATAAAACAAGTCCTCGTGGGATGTGTGTGCTTCTTTTTTTCCCCCTTACACTCCCAGATCCCTGTACGGGGTGGACTGGACCTTCCGTCATCACC
>NW_010430737.1:0-2649 GCF_000710305.1 Buceros rhinoceros silvestris
ATATTAAATAATTATCTGTTTTATCTTCAGTTGTGTAAGACTAAAGAATACATTTGATTGACATTTTAAAACTTTTCCCTGCAACCATGCAGACTAGAATGTTGAAACTCTCATTTATTTAAATTCCATGATCTGGGATTTACAGTGGATATGTTAGAGAACTCAAACTTTTCATGGGGGGTTCTTGTACCATAGATACTAATGGTTGATTTTGTTTTGGGTTTGTTTGTTTTTTTTTTTTCAGTGCCTCTACTTTGGTAAGGAATTATGTTGGCAGCACTTCTTAAAATCACATAATTTAAAAACTTATTTAGTTAAACACAAGTATCCTGAAAAATATTACTTATAAGGAGTAACAAAGACTTTAATTCCATAAGAGTGAGAAAGGCTAAGACAGGGAACTGCATAGTAATGTTGCTGCTGAAATCAATGTGAAGAAAATATGTAAGCCAGTTACTAACCACCACAATTTTAGAAATCATTTCTCCACGAGCAGACTGTTTTCCTTTAACCTTTTAGAGATTTCTTTCATCAGTCTGAGCAAGAGAGAGAACTATTTTTGTAATGGTGCCAGAACCCACCGTAGCAATTCTAAATGCACTAAAGAGAATGTTTTATATCAGGCAGATACAGGCTAAACCACTGGATTGAAATAATTCCCAGATCAAGGCATAAGTTTGATGCATATGCTTACTTTCAGTTTGCTGCAACTTCTGTTGCCAAGCAGAACGGAGACCAAATGCAGCCAGCATCAAGCTTGAAGAAACCCAGTATCCCAGCCTGACTTCCACTCTAAGGCTCAGAACCATTTTGCTTAGACATATTTCGAACAACTGAATCATTCTCATCAAAGACACGAGCACCCTTGGTTGACTTACAGGAGACTATTCTTCAAAAACACTCTAGTGAGGCAAGCTCCCTCAAACATTTCCAAAACCTCAGAACTGGTGAAACAGCCTACACTTCATGCAAGTTTTTTTTCCCTGCACCTGTCTCTGTTGCAAGATACATTTCATAGAAAGAAGCTGTATTTATAGCTTCCTGTACAAAGAGAACGTGACTCATACCTAAAGCAATGGCTCCCTCCTCAATGCAGTGCGATGTTGTCGTTATTAGGGCAACCGTGGAAAGGCAGACTGAGAAAAAGCCACCAAAGTTGAAGGCAAATGGATTGACTAGCGAATCCAGCATCGTGATCTGTTTTCTGGTGTGCAGAACACTTTCTGACCTCCTGGTCTCGTTAGAGCTGTTGTTTAAAAGTCCATCAAGGCACTGGAGAGCACTCAGAATCAATACCCCTGTCTCTCTGTGAAGGTGTATCCTTGTGGCTGTAAACCCAGCCATGAATTACAGAGGACACCTGTGATTTGTAGATGTGGATGCGGGTTACCGAATGCAGCAGGTGGCCCTGGTCCTCTGCCTGGCATGAGGAACTGATCTTTATAAGCTCTCGTGTTCAGATTGGAAGTGATTAGCTTATCTGCAGAGATCCAACACTTGCTAGTCTGTGTTTGATGGGGAGAAAAGAGTCATTCTTAAACCATTGCGAGGGGGGGTGAGTTGAGTGTTAGTTGCGTGTGCCCGTGTATGTATGTCAGCTACCGCCCTCTGCTGCACTGAATTACACCTTCCCAGCAGCCAACCACCAGCACTCTTCTTAGACAACTGCAGCACACTCGTGCTTTTGGAGCTGGAGAAATCCCTTCCCTCCTGCCAGTGAGAGAGTCAGAGAGCCACAGTGCTTTGCTCTGAGCCTACCATGGGACTTGTGGCAGGCTGTAGCTTTCTTGCAGTGGTCTAGAGCAGTGCTTCTGCTCTGGAGTCTGGCGAGCGTGCAGATCTCCTCGGTCTAACCCAAAACTCGCCTGTACTGAAGTCATCTTCACTATGGCCTTAGCAGAAGGCAGAGATTCTGAACCTGTGTATGAATCCTGGAAACCAGTGGTAAGGGCTGTAGCAATGCCTTTATAAAGTTGGCATACTCCAAAAGTTTAAGGTTATGAGGTTCTCCACTTTCTACCCCCAAGCCAAGAGGAAAATCGCCTTCAACCACTGCTGGGAGGTTGTGCCAGCCCTTGTGCTCAGTTTTTGCCAGGTTATGGGCTTGGTCTTACATCAACCACTTCCCTGCATGGCAGGGAACAGCAAGATGTGAACATCTCCTGTCAGCGAGAGAGAAGGAATGTTCTCGCTGGATGTTGAAGCAAGGCCAATGGCTGTCATCTTCGAGGAGCTTCCTGAAGGGCTCAGTCTCAGGGGAGATTCAGTGTGCTGAGAAATCCGCAAGTTAAGAACCACGCAAAATGTGTGTGTTTGGCAGCATTTGAGGATAGAAAGCGTAGATTAGACCGTGCAGAGAACTGTAGGGGGGTTGGGTACGGGAAAATATTTTTTAACCTAGCCTTTGTTTGGTTCCGATTCAGGGTCTCTGCCTACCGAGAAGGCGGTGGTGAAGACAGTGTAAATACAACCAAGTTTTGGCTTAGGCTGAGAACAGCCGTGCACTCTCCAGACTCCAGGCCAGCAGAAGACCTTGCAGCCTGCTCCCTGCTGCTCATTCACGCATCTGCAAGGGACTGAAGTCCTTGCAAGTCTGCCAGCCAATGTGCTGCTCTGAATGCACCCTAACGTGAATCAGCTGGGAAAGAG
>NW_010430737.1:2694-3603 GCF_000710305.1 Buceros rhinoceros silvestris
CCCAGCCAATTTGCTGCTCTGAATCCACCCTAACGTGAATCAGCTGGGGAAGAGCTCAGCAGGTGAAGATGTTTTAAACAGATTTTGCTGGCCTGGTTCATTCTGATCAGAGAATTTAAACGAGCAAATTTGTTGTAAGCAGCTGAATCTGTCAAAGGGGCAGTGAAAAATATTAAGGGTGCTGGGCTGAACGGTGTTGGATCACAAAGTGCAGTAACAACAGGACACGCAACGCAGACGCAAAGACCACTATGATGGAAAAAGCTCCTGATCTTTACTTAAAGTTTTAAATGTGCTTGTGTATTTGTGAAAATGTGCACATGCGGTAAGAGTACGTACACAAGCCTTGTGCCTGGACACATGAGAGATTATGGAAAATGAATAATCCAAAATCTAGCTGCTCACAGCTATCCCTTGTCAAACCTTCCAAACTGGAACACTTTTTCTCTTAGGAAATTGTTATTTAAGACTTTCCAAATAGAATTCTCACAAGTTTATTTTTCACATGCTTTTCTTCCTCCCACCTGCTCTCTCTTCAAATTATTTATAACTGCAGCATCTGGAATTATGGATTGATTTGATCTGTCTTAATGTGGACTGGTGATATGAATAAATAATGGTGCAATGCCGCGTATTCTTGTACATTTTCCAGTATGTGTTTAAACCAGACTGGGACAGTCAAATACAGAAAAAAAAAAAAGAAAGTGTCATGGCTCTGTGAGCATATTGAATTACTGATGACACAGGCGGTATAAAACCATACATGAACGCCAAGGTCAACCAAGACCTTGCAAGTGACCGATCACTGGTTTTAGGGGACCAAAAATTTTTGGTTAATAACATTTCTGCTATTTCAAATGCACGAGTTACCCACCTTGCGGTTCGCATCTCCCTTTGTTATTCTTCCGA
>NW_010430737.1:3717-23368 GCF_000710305.1 Buceros rhinoceros silvestris
TCCGATCTGATCAGTGTTTTTACTATATCCACGAGAGTAGTCAGTCCTGGCTGCAGCATCTAAAGGCACCATCAGGATTTACCCCCATCATCTCCGAAACAATGAACACATCTCTCTAACGGCTGGGAGCCTGCTCCGGAAGGACCGCTGTATGGTAGCTAATTGTGTGACTAGGCAGGGTGGATTTTGCCAGAGACAGTCACGTTACGCTTGCCCTGTGACCAAGGGGAAGGCATTCTTGCATCAGCACTGTGAGCGGAAAGGGGCTGCGTTGTGCCAGGACGAGTGTAAGGCACGTATAAAATATGAAGGAAGCTTGTCAACCCAGATTAACTTTGCAAACACCTCTTCTTCAGCCCGTGTTGCAAAGGAAGGAAGAGTCTGGAAAGATGAGAGTTTCATGGCCTTGGCTCTGTGCAATCAGCCTTAAATTAAACTCCTTTCGGTTCGTTGGCTACGAAAAATGACAAAACAGAGCTAGAAAATTTGCTTCATTACAGCTCGAGTTACTGAGCGCAATTCAAGGGGAGGCAGGTCCTTACAGAGATTCGCTTCAAGCATACAGACGCGAAAAATAGACTCTAAAAATAACAAACTGAGATTATATAAACAATTTCAACACCCAGCTCATACACACTATTAAAAGAAAATGTTCTCATGGCAGCAGCGCAGATAAATCACTCCTGCTGAGGGTGAGGCAGTAGTTTAGAGCCTCAATCTCTCCTCTGATGTAAGAGAAGCTAGACCGAGTGTGTTTTTTTCCAAATAATTGTGGACTTGTTGGGCGTTTTAAGTTTCCGGAAGAGGTAAATTGTGAGGATGAACACTATTGCCCAGCAGACTGGAGCTCTAATGATCTAATATGGACTCAATAAAACCCTCACAGAAAACCAGGAGGGAAGATACTAGGGTCGCTGAGATACTGTTTTTAAAGGCTATGTGAGGATCTATGAAACTCCTTGCATAAATAAGTTCTTACCCATTTTTAGAGCAGTTATGGCATGTGTTAAGTAAGTACATCCACACTTCGTAATTATGGGGATATTTAAGGGAACTTCTTAAACCCTGGTGAGATGTGCAAAAACTCGGGTCTCATTTTCTCTTTGGCTGCATTTGACATCTTACCCGTGTCTTTAGGAACTCGTTTCCCTTTGTGTCACTGATTCATCACACACGCTGGTGTATCATTATTTGGGGACAGAAAAGCTGTGCCATGTGTGCTGGAGAGTCCGGTGCTGGTTACTGTTTCCTCTTTCAGGCACAGAAAGGGAATTTGAAAAATAATTAGGGCAAAATTACTTAATTATAGCAACATCTTATTGGCTTTTTTGGCATATTAGCCTATACGTCTATATATTGACTTTTTTTCTGCTTTGATAATGTCTATGCAACAGAAGTATCCATCACTGAGCTATTGATATTTTTAAGTTTTTTGGTATTTTGGGATTTTCAACAACATTGTACTTCATTCAACGTTGTGTTGCACATTGCATCACTCCGGAGATCAAAATAAAATTAGTATAAAATGTTAACCATGCTGATTCTGTAGCATTACAAAACAGCATCAAACTAGCTCTAAGTGACCACACGCAGTGCAGCGAAGCAGGAGAGGTGGCCAAATATTTGTAGCCATTCCGAGTTTCCCAGTAATATGCTGGGACACTAGCTTCTATTGTCTAAGAGGGAACTGTGTCACCTACCGAATAAAATGATGGTTTGCATTTGTTTATTGCTTGTCATGTAGAATTAGAGAGTGTATTAATTTGCCTGTTGATGTAATTTTGGTGTTATTTTGCATGCCGCTGAAATGCAGCCACCTCTGGGGAGATGCGTGGCAGCTGCAAATAGCTTAGGGCATTGCAGCAGTGTGGGAACCGAGTGGAGAACTGTGATTTAGGGGCAACCTGGCTTTTTCAACAGTTACTGCTCAATAAGTTCTTTGAAATGGTGACTTTACTGCCAGTTGCAGCAGCTGCTGGGCTCTTATATTCCCATAAGGAGAAAATTAGAAATACCTAATTCCTTCTCGATGTTTTTTTGTTCTTGCTGCTTCAATAAAACAGTTGGCTATTTTTTGTTTGCTTATTTTGTTTACAGAATTAAAGACATAATAGCAATAAAACATTTAGGAAAATAAACTGTTCTTATCTACTAAGTAAACTCACACTTCAGAGATATTTATTCTGTTTGCTACCTGCCAGCACGCTTAAGCTTCTCTTTTGCTGCAAGTTTCATCTCTCACTGCTTCCGTAGAGCCCGAATCTGCATGTTTCTCACAATAAATCCTGTCTTACCTCTTCAGTTCACTGCAGTCGATGTCAACATCCACAAGCCACTCAATCTGCTAATCAACCTGAGAAGCTGGGGGTTAATACACTGTGGTAAAAGTCAAGGGAACAGCATTATTTTCACCAAAAAAAAAAAAAAAAAAAAAAAAAAAAAAAAAAAAAAAAAAAAAAAAAAAAAAAAAAAAAAAAAAAAAAAAAAAATGCTTGAAGCAAAACCATCATCATCTGACCTTCTGCAGTAAAAACAGTTTCAATGAGCACAGAGTCGTGTTCATACAACAATAACAGTTGAATGTAGTAGTTTGATCTACCTGTTGTAAAAGAGATGTATCCAAAGGGCTAGACCCACCAAGGACTGGATTTTGGATGTTCTGCCGTGGGGCGGAGCCCAGAGAATCACAGCAGGTGCCTGTGCTCACCTGTTCAACACCTGGGAAAGCTGGCGGCAAGGAAAGAGATTCAGAAAAGCTCAGATGCCAGGAGGAGAGACACCTGGATGAATATTCGATGGGTTTTTAAACATCCAATGAGGTTGTGTATATTCAGTGGCAAAGTGCAGTAAATTCAACAAGTGAGAGTGCCTTGTTCAGAGGACTCCACAGTCTATTGATTTGGGCTCCCTCTGTGACTTCCACGATGTATGTCCACCTTTCCTCATGCGGAAGAGTGAGTTTAATCCAGGTCTGACTCTGCCAGAACACACCTGAGTACAGAATCATTCTCTGCAGAGTGCTGTTATTGTTAGGGGAAAATGCAAAGGTCTGCGTTAGAAAAGTCAGATAGGAGTCCAAGAGTTCAGTCTGTATGCTGAACTAATGAAAAATCTGCAGCACATTAAAATATTCAGAAAGGTAAATTCCAACCACATCTATAAAGAAAGGAACTGTAATTATCTGAGTTTTATGGGTGAGGAAACCAGGACATATTTTAGTTTATATGTCTCGCTTAGCAAAAATTTTAAATGTCATAAGTAGTACTAAATCCTAGAAATACTTCCTAAATCTCAACTCTGCTGCTTTGTAATAGTCATCTGCGTTAATAATTTCTAATAATTTTGTTTGAAGAAACACTTTCTGTGCGTTTATTAATTTTCAACCAAACAGTACTGAAGAGACATTGCCTGCAATTGAAATCAAGTTAAAACTGAAACGTTTCCTGTCAGTTTTTGAATCAATTATAATACTCAGTAGGAAACTAAAGGCTAAGCTGATGCGTTTCACTTTCACTAGTTGGTTCTAGTAGCTGATCAGAACAGCTCAATCTAAGCTGCAGACAATTAGATTTGAAGTCACTTCATCCTCACGTAAGGGAAGAAATCACAGCTGGCCGATTTGGAAGCCGGATTGTTGCCACGAGCAGGCATTGCCTGGTGCAAATCAAACAATAGCTACTGCTTAAATGTGCTGCATAAACTCTGTGCGGAGGATGCTCTTCATGAGCAGCACTGTTTTCACACAGTCTCAACGCATGTGATTCACGGAAACTAAAGGCTAAGCTGATGCGTTTCACTTTGCGTTGGTTCTAGTAGCTGATCAGAACAGCTCAATCTAAGCTGCAGACAATTAAATTTGAAGTCACTCCATCCTCACGTAAGGGAAGAAATCACAGCTGGCCGATTTGGAAGCCGGATTGTTGCCACGAGCAGGCATTGCCTGGTGCAAATCAAACAATAGCTACTGCTTAAATGTGCTGCATAAACTCTGTGCGGAGGATGCTCTTCATGAGCAGCACTGTTTTCACACAGTCTCAACGCATGTGATTCACGAGCACCAGTAAAGCAGAAGTAACAAGACTGTGAAGAAAACTATTAAATTATTATCACTTAAGGTTCTGGTCAGTTTTACAGCCTCTATTACTCTGACAAATTTCTAGCACAGTCATGAGTTTTTTAAAAATGGGAAAAAACAAAGAGGAGAGGAGGGCTTTTGTGTATGATAGTTCAGTTTAGCTGTAAAACTCACAGAGGACTGGTTTTGCAATCAGTGCCAGTGTCAGAGGGCTGTCCCGACATCGTCCTTCTAACGAGACAACCTTCTGCCTCCACAGGGCTCAGCAAGGGAACGGAACCTAGTTTGCAGCTTCATAGCCTCCTTCAGCTACTGTGGGGTCTGTAGTGGAAAATGATGCTCTTGGGAAGAAGCAGCATCCTAAAATTAAGAAGAAAAATGTTATCTAATACATCTCACTGCACCTTTCTTCTCAGTGTAGGATAAATAACGTTTGACTATTCTGTTTCCCAGCAGCAGTTAAATCAAAGAATGGGAGAAAAGAACCACAAATGGCTACTCAGCATTTTAATTCTGTTTAATGAAGGAGGTAACTTTGCCAATTCTGTTCGGGTGTTTTAAAACAAAGGAGATCAAATAATAAACCTTAATTTCCAATGCCTTGATTTTATTCTCCACAAAGCTGCTTTTGCACTGAGCTCTCAAAATACTGGGGGAGTTCTACGAAATATTCCCGTGACTGATTTCCTGGTCAAATAGTGTATAATTCTTCACGGATAGGTGTCACCTTCCAGAGATCACCTTTGGGGAGAGGAGGTCCTTACTGGAGGAGCAAAGGGGAGGGAGCAGATTTATAAGGGGAAGATTCTAAGCGGGCTGCCTACGCAGGCTTTTCAATTCCTCCACAGCCTTTGGCGTATGTTATATACCCACTGGAAGGAATCCTGCTCCCACCGAACTCAGTGGGGGTTTACCAAATGTCTCCTAACATTTTAACTGAGCAATTTTGGAATGAACGTAAGCCATCAGTCTTCAGGACACTGAGGAACCCCTAACTAGTAGAGCTGGGAAGGGAATGTTCCAGGTGAGCAGGTCGTTTAGGGTATGGTAGAACTCCAGGCTCCATGCTCCAGTGTGGAGCTGGGCAGAGAGACTGACTCCAGTCCTAGCAGGGTTACGGATCCGTACAACAGTGCTCCAACTTGATAGTCTCATGAGGACTAAATCATGTCTTCCCAATTCCTGAAAGAATTTGTTTATTCGAGACTCTTTCTGACACTTCTGGTCGTGCCAGGTCATCATCCCTTCAAGGCCTGTTGAGCCCAGCATTTTTTGAGGGTTTTTGAGGGTTACGCCTTACCCTCATTTATCTAGGACTAGTCCCTTCTGAAGACAGGATATTAGACTACACGGACAACGTGTTTGGCTTCATAAGATCATTTCTCATAAATGTTTCATCCTGTAGGAGATGCAGGAAGCATTTCTTAGTCTCTGATGCAAACATGATGCAGCTGTGGTCACTGTCAGTGCTGGGATTCCATATTCCACTGATCTATGTTAGATTTGCACTGTTTTATCTAAGAAACTGTCATCTCTGCTCGTTCTCCAGCATTTCCCTTCTGCTAACTACAGACCTGGAGGGCTTTTTTCTGGAGGTTTTTATGTCCAGGATGGATTTCAGCTCCGTATTCCCAGCCCATATATCCGACAACCCTGTATCCTTCTCTCTTAACTTCTCCATCCTCCCTGGTGCTCATAGCACCTCCTAATTTAGTAGTATCTCCAGATTTAACAAATGTGGTGTGTGTTCCTTCTTCCAGATCATTAATAAAAATGTTGAATAACATTGGGCCAAATTCCCATCCCTACAGCACCTCCCTACAGCATGATGTATTGCTGTTTAACTTACACCACGGGGAGCGCTCCCTTGCCTTGTGCGTGCCAGCGCTGAGGATGTGCTGTAGTGCAACATCATAGATAAGAGCAGACTAGAATATTCTGATATTCTTGGGCTTAGTTAAGCTGTATTTCAGATGTATCCTTGTACCTTTGAAACTTGAAGTGCAGGTGTACAATATCTCAGTAGACAGGGGAGTCATATTAATGGGTTTGGCAGAGCTTGGAAAGCACAAGCTGAGCCAACTGTTTGACTTTGGGAGAATGCCTAATGTTTTATTAGCACTGCTGCTTCTTTTCAAGAGAAGTCAGTGGTCATTTGGGAGGTCTGATGAGAAATGTTTCATCAACATTTTTTCTGAGGAGGAAAATTAAAACCATTCTGTACCCCAAAAAATCATTTGTTTAAAAGTACGTCTGAAATTATTCTAACTTGCAGCTCCAGTCATAAAAGGCATGAGGTATGAGGAGCCTGTCAGGGTAATGACAGCGCCTTCCTCCACAGGCCCTCCTCTAAGTGTAAAGCTGAATAGCTGTCCCAAATAGTTGACTTTACCTGGGATTTCTCAGGAAGGTCAGCTTCTAGTCAGGTAGCTCTTTTCTGAATGCAGCTTAACAGGGAAACTTAATGACCTCTATTTACTTCAAGTAGAAACCCATCAAAGGGACAATTAGCTAATTTTAAACAGAAATTGGCTCCCTGGTGAGAAGCAAGCTTATAAATAAACCATTTCATTTGTTCATTCAACTAGACTGTCATGCAAGCGAAATTGCTGACTCCAAAGCAGACAAGCGATTGGAAATGTTTACATGAATGACTTCAAATTGGAAAACTTCGCTTGCCTTAAGTGCCCTGAGAGAAGGACTTGGGGGAAGAAACCGGGGAAGTGGCTTCCTTTGCCACTGCTGACGTGCAGGCAGGTTGCAGCCAGGCTCAGCCCCGCTGTGTTTATGGCATCCGCTGGAGCAGAGCAGCCCAAGCTCTCTCCAGTGATGAGCAGGCGGTAAAGTGGTGCAGACAGACACAGCTCCTCAGTGCTCCGGTTTGCACGCAAGTGACTTGGACGATAGCACCACACTCAGAGAGAAGAGCAGGTTCATGCTCCAGATGAGACCGGGTGAAATAGCAGTGTTTGCGTGAAAGCTGCGCTGATTGCCTCTTGGTGTTCTCTCTTGAGCGTTCCCATCACCACGGTGCCTGAGTACCTTTAGTCTTCACTGCTTTTTTTTCTTTCCCAGTATAAAACAGTTTTCTGAAGGAATGGAAGTGCTGGTTTCTGATACAGTCACTGTGCCTCAGTTTACAGTGAGCTGTTTGGTGGGGTTTAGACTTCCAAAAGAGCAAAGTAAGGAAGCCAGGGCTCTGCATCAGGGGGCTGCCTTATGACACACACTGGGGGTTTTAATTTTCTTTCCAAACCAACATCCCTGAGAAGCAGCATGTGCACTCAGCAGGTATTGCCAGAACCCATCACCACAGAATTTCCTCAGCACTAACTTTGTTGAGGGGGGGAATACTCTGAAGGTATTCAAAAGAAGACAAATAAGGCAACAAAGAAGAGGAGAGACCTTTCAGGCCATTTTCTAATCCCGTGAGAAATGCAGACTGCGAAAACATCTGAAGAGACCCCAGAGCATTCTCAAGCAGAGAACAGAATGGGGCCTTCCTAGGTCTGATGTGGGGCTCAGGAGGGAAACTTTATAGCTGGCTTCGCCGTGTCTGAAGAGAGCTCTCTCGTTTGCTGCGCAAAATCTTATCGGGGCGGAGATTAATTGCTTCTAAAGGCAGCCAAGTAACTGCTAGAGGTAATAAAAAGGGGAAGAAAGAAAAGATCCTTTAAGTAGAATTTAATGACCTTCTTCTGCACGTTATTTTACTTTGCCGGATTAATGTATAGCACTTGTACAGATGCAAGAGAGTTTGCACTCCTGCACGTGTGCCACTCGGTGTGTGGTGAGATCGCACTTGCACAACCAGATTGCTCTCTTCTCTAACGATGATTATCTCTGCTCAGAGGAACATGCCGTGTTTAAATCAACTAATCCCATCTAAACTAATCTGAAAACAAGAGGGATAACTGTTCCAGCTGGGAAACAAGAAGCCTGTATCCTGAGGTAGATTTCCTGTGTTCAGCAGACTTTTGGGACCTTCGTCAGTCTTTGAAACAGCTGGCAGAAAAGTTCAAACTGTGACACTTTGCTTCGGTATTTCATGCCTGCTAAGTGACGGGCAGGGCTGTTCCTGGCATATCTGACACGCTAATGCATTTAGGCACGATTTAGGAAACGTGTGATTCAATCTATTTCAAAGTACCTAAATGTTGGATCATTTTCAGCTGTGAATATTGAAACCTCTCCAATAATCACGGAGGAGGAGAAGGCACTAGGAAAACTCAAAATGTATTTCTTACCCCAGAGAGGTCAGGCATAAGATCTTACTTTCACCACAGATTGGTTTTCTACTGTCTCATTAACTACTGACAAATATTGTCTTTTTTTTTTTTTTTTAATCCACCAAAGCGCATCCTGGGGAGAAGGGAGGCTGACTGTCCTAACATCGCTGGGATATTCCTAACATGGACGGGTTAGGTTTTTCTTTCCTTGAATCTTTGTACAGAGTTGATAAACACCATAACCGAAATTAATAGTCATTCTTCTTACAGATGTGGCAGAAGAAACAAATAAATTCAATTAGTTCAGGCCTTATCCAACTCAAACCAACACATACCAGACCAGTTAATAGAGTTACCTCCATTTACAAGCTGTTTACAGACACAATCAAGCACAAGAAACATTGTCACTGATTTTTTTTTCTTTCCACTTAATCTCAACATTGAGGAAAGAACAAGTCTGCTACAAAAAAAGAGGCTAAGAATAGACCAGAAAGTATGTTTGGTAGAAGAGGACTCATGCTCCCAGCATTTTGTGGAGAACCACAGCTGTGGGTCAGCACACATTCCCATCAAATGGTTATCAGATGCAAGTATGCAGTTTCCCAGCAGCGCTCTGTGGCTCAGAGTTAGCAGCAAGCAATTCTCACCACACAGCTGAAGTAATTTCCCTGGGTTTGCCCCAGTTTTTTAAACAAGATGAAATACACCACAAATTCGGGAAAGCTGAGAAGATAAGTCTTGAAGCCAACGCTCAATTTGGGAAAACTAAAGGAGGGAGAAATAATTTGAGGTATGCACATAAGGCATATACCCACATTCTGTCCTTTACTATATCTTCATGGGGATGAAAGGAAGAGTTGTTTTCAGTTATTTTTTCAAAGACCGACCACACACCACCTTCTTCCCAGCTTGCAAATTTTATCTCTTTTCCCCATTCTGCTGCAAGCAATAACTGAGATATTAATATCAAAGCCGCAGGCTGGGGTCAAAGCAAGGATCGCTGATGAGATGCCCCCAGCGTTTAGACTTGTCCCCAGTTTCAGTGCGAAGAAAACCTGTCCCTCTTCTGTTTCCCTTTGCTGGCTAATTAGCTCATGCCTTTGAAGGATAACACTTCAAGAGTGGTGCGTAAAGATGACTGCCAGCTGTATCCTGGGGTTGTCTTGGACCCATCCCAGAAGGTTGAATCTGATCTGAAATAAAATGGAAGACCTCTCAAACTCACTTTGACAAAATAATGTGTCCTACAGATGGGAAACCAACTAGCTGAACCATCTAGTTCAGCTTATAACGATGGGGGAAAAAAGCTGTGAAGGTTTTCAAAGAATCTGGCTGCAGTGTGAATCAAGATGCCATGCAAAGAGGTGACACTGCTTTGGGCATTCATCGGCATAGCCACCCCCAGGGAGTGCCCGTGCAAGGAATGCTCAAATGACCATTTCTGCTATGTCACCTTCCAAAGGAGCTGCTTAGTCTGTTCTTAGGGTGGGCTTGAACAGGAAGGATAGTGTCAGTACTGTGAATTAACTCTGAGTTACAGAGGCAAAAGAAGTGTGTGTGTGTGTGTCTGTGTGTGTGGAAAGGAAGTTTGCTGAATTTTGGCACTAGAGACAGCCTATTCCTCTAGCTAGTCTTCTCTGATTGTATCTCTGGTCAACAAAGACAGAACAGTTCCCCTGGAAACCAATTCAGGGCACTGAAATTAGACATCTACTCCGAATCACCTTCTAGAAGAATCTCTGCTTTTATCCATTGACTACAGAGGGAAAAAAAAGCCAGCTCCATCTGGTGATGTCAATACCTCCTGACTAGCAGTGTCACCTGAGGCAAAGTCCCATAACAAGGCTAGAAGATAAGATCACTCACAGATCCTTCTGGTCTGAGTACATCCTGTGCTTCACTCGTTGGTACTTGCAGTTTCCATTTACAGCTGGACCAGGAGGTCCCTGATGCTGGAGCATTTGGATTCATCTCCCAGATTTACTCTCCAGACCATTGCAGAGTATGGGTGCTCTAGAATTCATTTTTTTATTTCCTGATGGATGTATTATCATTAAATCTCATAGCACAGGTCAAGATATGAAGAAGTCACAATCTTTGAAGACCATATAGGGAGGTTGTGAGACCTGATAAGAAAGAAGAGTCATTTTTTATCATTTTATCATTATTTTTATGATCAGATAAAGTATTTACATATGCTAGAATATTTAAAAATGAAAGAAAGTTTTCTTTAAAAACAAGAGATGAGAAACAGGGGTTTAGAAAGTACAAATCCTACACTCTAATCCCAGCCTCTACCCTGCTTTGTGACCACAGGCACTGTCATGTACTTCCCTCATTTCCTAATGACATTTAGTAATACACTGATTATTTTCTAGCTTCTAGGTAACATTTTTACCCACCAATCTCTAACTCTGTTACTAATGTTACAGCAGCTTTGGGGCAGGGGCTGTGCAGAGAGAAGCAAAAGGATTTGTCCAACCTTACCAGCAGATCGGGTGGGAAGAGGACACCCTACTCCGGCATCTCAGGTTACTTCTATATCTCCTAGCCCCCATTTTGCAAATTGGTCTCCTATCCACAGCGTGTTCTGAACTAAATTAATTAAAGTTTGAGTAGCCTACTGGTCCTGAGTTGGAAGAAGCAAAGTACTCTAAGTGCATGGTAAATATTTTATGCATTGTCTCCATAAGACACCAATGATTACCGTATCATTGCTCAAAATTCAAGTAAAAATTTGCTTGACAAAAAAGAGAAAATGTTGTTTTGTGACTATTTTGTGCAGCTGGTCATTAGAAGAATTTTCCAACCGAGGGGAAAAAAGAAACAAAACGGAATCTTAACAGAATTCTTTTATAGAACAATATATTAAAAAATGTATTTCAGGTCAATGAAAACATTTTATTCAGATAAATGGAAAATATTATCTCATAGGTAGACCTTTAGTATGTCCTTTTAAACTAATGTCCTTTTAAATGTCCTTTAATATGTCCTTTTAAAACTTTAAATGTTTTTCTACTGATTTTAAAAGAAATGTAATAACAACCAGTAAAATTTCCAAATTACTCTTTCATTATAGAAAAAAAAAAAGTCTCAAAGTGAGTTTCCCAACTCCTCTACTATTCTGATTTTAGATGGTTCTTGCTGCCCACCAGGAGGTGAAATAAATATATTGCCAGTTGGGACACTTACAAATGAGGCCTTCACCCAATTCTGCAAATATGTTGTTGATTGGGAGGACTTACCCTTTGTCCTTATCTGTGGGCACAGGGAGACAAAACGAGTTCAAAACAAAACTGAAAAAAAGGGAGTGAGAGAAATGCAGTTCATGGAGAAGCTGCCTGAAGCGCTTGCATTCAGCTCTATCTTCTCCAGGGAAGTCAATGGCTAATAGGTGTCCAACGATGGCTTCTTCTCAAGTATATTGCTCATTTCCACCAGGAGAGGTGCAAATAGGGGAATAGGGGAGACCTTATCGCTCTCTACAACTACCTGAAAGGAGGTTGTGGGGAGGTGGGGGCTAGACTCTTCTCCCATGTGACAAGTGACGGGATGAGAGGAAACTATCTCAAGGTGTGCCAAGGGATGTTCAGGTTGGACATTAGGAAAAATTTCTTCACCAAAAGGGTTGTGCAGCACTGGAACAGGCTGCCCAGGGAGGTGGTGGAGTCCCCATCCCTGGAGGGGTTTCACAGCCGTGTGGGTGTGGTGCTGAGGGAAATGGTGTAGGGACCCTGGCAGTGCAGGGGGAACGGTTGGACTCGATGATCTTAAAGGTCTCTGCCAACCAGAGGATTCTGTCATTCTCTGAAATTCTGTCCCTGTGTAATCTGATAGTTTATAAAATTCATCAGAGTTTTCTCCACAAACAACAGTCAGTGGTCCATCTGACTTAGCTGCTGTAGAACTGTCAACACCTACTTCTCCAACATGCAGATCGACAATCTTCTGGCCAAGCATGAAGGCAGCCCCTTCACAGAGCAAGAGGCTTGCTGTTACACCGTGCAGAAGCTTGCCCTGACCTGTTGTCTGTCCACGTCCCTCCCCAACTGACTTGAGAAATTCCTTGAGAAGTCTAGTGCACGTGAAATACCAAGCTCAGACACACATCCCCGTCCAGCAGCTCTCAGAGTCCTGGGCAGATACAGAGCAGATCTACAGCTCTTTAGGTTTGCAGTGAGAATTAGGCTGCTTCAAAGCTCCATGGAGAGTTTTACTTAAATACTTTTTTATATATTTTATTTATATTTTTAATACCTATGAAAATCCCAGAAAACATTATAGTAGTGGAAGAAAAGCTAGCTAGGATACCTAGTGATTAAACTTTTTCTCCTGTTTCTGTTTCAAAAAGCATGAGGCAATTAATTTCAATACAAAGAAAACTCACTGCTATCATAAATGTCGATGTTTACTCTGTATTTACTGCTATAAATGTTTCAGATCTGCCCTTTTACAACAGTTCCTCTATTACTGTTTTGATCTCTTCCATATTTTTACAGCAGGCACCCTAAACTTTTCTTATCAATGTACCGTAATAATTTACTTACTTCTAGTTAATAAGATACTTTTGTTTATATTTGTCTTTCAGGATTTTTTATGAATTTAGTTGCTGTTTAACAGTACTAGTTCTAAGTGGGTCCAAGTACGTTAATTTGGCCTTGATATGGCTGTCGGTGTAGCACTGATTGAACAGTTATCAGAAATAAGTGAAACGCAGGCTCTGTGGAGCAGATTACTCAGTGGAGTGACACCAGCAGGGTCTTTCCTTCCAGATCTGCTGAAGTGAAACTGCTACAACGAGCATCTCCGGGGTTTTTAGATGAAGTTTCAGATATTTGGACGGAAATCATCATGGGTTAATTCCACCTGCTTAGTCGTTCAGCTGGAGTTCCTGTATATGTATATTCATTTTCGGCATGTACGCCAAATCACAGGTGGAGAAGGCAAAATGCAGCAAAGGCTTGAGATGTTTAAACAATTTCCTATCTTCCTGTGGCCTGACTTCTGACCTTTCAATATTTGAATTTGACAACCCTGCCATGGCTTTCCATTGGCATTTCCCAGTTTTATCTTCCTGGACAAGGTACCAGAATGCTGGATCAGAGAACAGCTGTCAACGTTGTGGGCGACGTTGGCCAGAAGGTGTCGGTTCCCACTCGTCACAAACAGGAGATTTGCAGTTCTGAGCTCCTCGGGTGAAGCTCTTTTCCCATGGGGTGCTCTGGCTAAGTAGAGCGCTACCGCTCTTACACGTAACGGCTGCGAACAAGCTGAGGGGCAAAAGTCAAGTGGTAAAAGAGAACTGAATTAAAAGCAGCCATTCGAGGTGGGAAAAGCTGAAATAGCCTGGCTTTCAGCAGCCCTTTCTGGTAGCTGGTAGTGTTTTCCTTTCCCGTGATGCAGACACCCTTTTTTATGCAACTGCTTAGTTTTCTGAAACTCTTTGATACTTAACATTGCTTAGGACTTCTCTTGTTCATCAGATTTTCTTTAAATGAGATGTTATTAGGAAAGGTCGGACGGACAGACACACACACGCACACAGAGTATGATCAAACGAGGCTCATTTCCTTACAAGCCTGGGGTAAAAATATCATTTTTAAATTTCCATTGCCAGGGTTTTGAGCACTTCTCATTACAGGATCAAGAATGAACCTTGGCACTGCTGACTAGAGGCATTTACTGTAGACAGTGGAATTACTGTTTACCCTCCAACGACATGTTTCCTCCTTCTTCTGGGCCTCACATGAGGAGCGGGTAAATTGCTTAAGAGCAGAAATCTAAGTCTCACCATGAATCCTTCAACCTTCCGAGAAGTACTAAAGGAGTCACAAATGAAGCAAAATAGATCTGACATGCTTAATCTATTTCTTGTGCGTGGATATGTGTGAGCATGTTGCAGTTTCCCCACATCAACCCACAGATCGAGGAAAGTTCTCTTACTGCAAACCCAGAGGTACAAAGTCTGTCCCGTCATGATAACAGCACAGAAAAGTTCTGTGAGATGATCTGGAGAGAACTGACTGGTGAAGACGGCGAATACAGAGCAATCGGTCTCGCTTGTACTAAAGGAACCGAGGGTTCATAGTGCAATGCACAAGTAGCAACACTGCTGCTAAAATAAGCAAAGGGACAACCTCTCTCACACGTATGGTACTTCCAAGATTACATGGGGAGCCATATAAAACCAAAAGCCAGTCGTGGAGTTTTGTTGGAACAACAGGATAGCGCAGAATGAAGATAAACACAACCATTAGTTGCCTCTTACTCCATATAACCTCCTTCTCCACCCCTGAGATCCACCATCGCTGATACTCTTCGTCTTCCTCTTCCCCTGTAGCAGAGATCCTCCAAGATGAAATGAAGGACTTTCTGACTCAGCAGCTGCCCTGGGAAGGAAGGTTTTACACAAGGCCAGGATCACGTCTCTCTGACCTGAGCTTTTCCTCCCACTGTATTCCTGCCTCTTATTTCTGAAAAACAGCTCGCTGTCCCCCTCCTACTAGCTACACGACATTACGTTAGCCAGGGAAGGTGGCAAGTCTAGAGACACATGCACGTTGTGCGTGAGTAGCATTTAGCTGTTTGACAGCAGGATGCAGTGGTTTCAACGACACCAGGCTAAACTTCTCCAGCTGAATTCAAGCTGGAAGTATGAACCATGAATTTAGCACAGGCAAAGTGTGTGCTCACTGCAGAAAGCAGCAAGAAAAAGCTTCTTTTGCCAGAAAAGTGCTATTAAGGCACACCTGAAAAGGTGTGCTGCTGCAATTCAGCGGAACAATGGTGGAATTGTAATAGCAACTGTTCTGAAGAAGGCCTAAAATATACAAAGCAGCGACTAAAGATGGCCTGAATTACTGCATACACTGTGAAACTGAAGTCATCCAAGAACATTTGTGAAACCTCAGGCAAGGAGATGCCTGATATCTCCTTAGAAAAAGTGATGAGCTTTTCTCCATGTATCACTGACCTAACAATGAACTCAAATCTTGCAGAAAGAAGTTTGTAGCTCATTGATGAATTCCCCTGTGTTTGACAGCCCTGTAAGAAAACCAGCTGATGAAGCAGATGCAAGAGGCGTGATTATTTCTAGCACCATACATCAGAAAACTAACGTTATGCTTGTTTCAAGTAGTTCTTCTAACAGAAAAATAAACTCTTTAAAAGCATGAACTGTTGCCTCTTGAAGCTTTGCCAACAGGATTTTGTGACAGTTAACAGGGGGAAAAAAAAGTGAGTTACGAAATGCTGACAAACTGTATTGAAAACTGATAGTGGGGGCTTTTATTCCCCAAATCGCCTCACCTTGGCTGAGGAAGAGATGACAGAAAATCTCTGAGCTGGAATTAGGCTGGCCATTTCTAGAGGTCAGAAAAAATTGCTACAGTCATGTGACAACCAGTAATTACAGTTTTTAATCATTTTTTGACCAAAAAAAAAAAAAAAGGAGAGAGAGAGAAGGATCAGTAAAAAAAAGTTTGCAGCTACAAGAATTAGGAGAATTTGCAGAAAACTTGGGTTGTCAGTGATTGAAAATCTGTCTATTAAAAAATAAGTAAAAGTAAAGGAAGTTCCCCAAGCATATGCAGACTGATTTCGAAAGTGATCACGCCAACACTTCAGAAAATCAAAGTGATGAAACTTTGCTTTATCTCCAAATTCCAACTGTGCACATGAAACAGCTGCCAAAGGCAATGCTCTTCTCAATGACAAAATCCAGCCCATGCTCCGAAGCAAGAGAATTTACTCCATTTTCATAGGTACGGTTGAAATTTTGGGTTGCCCTGTCATTTTCTAAAATTAAATTAAACGATAGCATTATTTATTCATCAAGCAGTTATTTTAAATGTGCTAATACTGCCTCATACCACCATTAATTGACGAATTGTTGTGGTGAACTCCCTGGTGATGTAAATTATCCACAGACGTATCTGAGTGGTTACATTTGATTTAACTTTTATCTTTAGTGAAGTAGAGATATAGATTGAGATGCGGGTCATTTGCGTCAATAATAGGTAATACAGTCAAGAATTTTGGAAAAAACCCATAACTTGTTCTCTAGCAAAACCTAGCAAATAGGTCGCCTTGCAGTTGTTTATGGTTAAGATGCAAACTCCAGCTGAGAAAGTGCCTCAAGGTCCACTGTTGGGGCTGGAAAGAATAATAACCACTCCATCAGACTTGTCCTCTTCATTATGCCCTATAGCTCGTCCCTCTCCTCCAGGACTCCCATTCTTGGCAGGCCCCGGCTGCCCCGTGCCCAGGTCTGTGATGTCCAGAGGTAGAGCAGCGACTCTTTCACGGGCACCCCCTTGCCGTGGGGAAGGAGCTTGCGTGCCCTTGTGAGGTTGAGAGCTGTGCTGGTGGTGGCATGTGCCTCTGGTGGGGTCTCCCAAGCCAGACAGGTCTCAGCTGAAGGTCAGACAAGTGTGTCCACGGGCAGGATGGGCTCACTAGCCTTCGGGCAACATCCTAGGAGAAGGACAACTCTGACTGCAAACCCGGGCAGATGGAGCTCGTTTAGCCCTGTAAGGCTCCATCTAAGAGAAGAACACTCTAACCAAACCTACCACCTGAGGACTTCTCTGTCACCATCCAAGCTCTCTAGGCCCTGGCAGATGAACCTCAGGTGTAAAGGGTGGAGCCAGTTCCGCGCACGCTGCACCTCACCTAAAAAATCCACCGCACAGGCCCGAAGGGTGCACTCACATTTGCAAAGCCCTGTAGCGACAGGCGAGGGACGAAACGGCAGGTGAAAAGGTGCAAGACCTTCCGCTGTGCTTTTTGCAACTGCCTATCCCGCATTGGTCTTTTCAGCCATCAGTGCACTTGCAGTAAGCGTGGGTAAAGCCCTTCCCAAATCTTCATTCGCAAAGCCAAGCCGTGACTTCAGGAGGCCGGATCAAACTGCCCTGCCAGCAAGACCAAAGGCCAGGACACTTTGCCTTGGTACAATCTTGAAAAACTTAAAGAATACAGTCTGATCTCATGCGGCTGGTTCAGGACATTGGTACTGTCCTTGAACAGGCAGAGGTCACCAGTATTGAGGCCATGTTGAACCGTGCCTCGACTACCACCCAAGGAGACCTTCCGCTGTGGTTTATGCAACCGGAATTGCCTATCCCACATTGGCCTTTTCATCCACCAGCGCGCTTGCAGTAAGTGTGGGAAAAGCCCTTCCCAAATCTTCGTTCGCAAAGCCAAACCGTGATGATGATGATGACGACGATGATGACTTTGTTTTAACTTTCATTGTTTTTGTGGTCCTCAGTTCAGCTTGTGACAAAATTTGTATTTCAACATCACCCCGTTTTAGGACATTATTACAAATTGCTGATAAAAATGACACAAACATCTGACCACTGAAAAGAAACGTTGTGAATTGGACTAGTAGGGATAACAGGTCATCCCTTCACAACAAAATGCGTCGTCTTTTGAGGCCTCTTCCTTGTGTAATAAACTATTCTGTCATACTAACATTTCTTGTAGGGGCACTTAGTATATAAAGATTCTTCTGTTTCTGACCACCCTGTCCTTATGGCCTGTCTGCCATAATTATTAAAGGAAAATTGTTCACTAGGGACTGCTGTAAAACATTTTTGAATGCTACTGGAGTGTCCAGAGGAAAGAAAATGAACTACTAAACAAAACCAATGACAAGATTGCAGGTCTTGTATTCCTTAAGCAAGAAGTGAATTTGTGTAACTTAGAGTAGGACACAAAATAATGATCTGAGTTCTGCAGCAGCTTTTGTTCAAGAGTTCAGATGATGGGTAAGGTGTCTGAAGTTAAGAGGAAAGAAATGCCTCAGAGGCACTACTTCAGACAGTGTATTTTTAGCCTACTGAGCAAGAAAAAAAAAAAGAAAAAGAATAAGGCAAACATTTCCCAGAGTCCTTGGGTTTTGTATGATCTGCCTGACACAATCAACTGAAAATTCTTCGGAAACAGTCCTACATGCATTCAGGCGCTCAAATCAGTGAAGTCTTATATGCAGCTTCTTGGTGTAATCACTCGGGGTTTCGAGATTACCCTCAGCCACTCGCATTGATAGGATATTTCATTACACATAAATTCCTGAGGATGTCTTTTATTTTCCAGTCTTTAATAAACCCACATTCAGACAAAATTCCTACTTGAACTAAGCTAAGGTTTTTGAGCTTAGAAGCCAGTCAGAATCAAAATAGTTCGTACCTATAGGTGAGCTACAAGAAATCTCATAATCCCCCCTCTGAGAACACAGTATGAGAACACACAAACAGCTGAATCAGGTTAGACCAACTCAGTGGCTGAGACAGATACTGGTGTGATTAATAAAAATTCCTCTCTTTCTTTTTTCTCTCATGTTTTTTTCCAATCACTTTTGGAAACCCCAAAAGCTTCCGGCATCCTCGATGTCCAGGGGGCAAGGAGTTCTTCACGTCTGTGTGAAGAAAAACCACCTTTTGGTCAAAAACAACCTGCTGCCTGGTGGGTTGATGTACTAGTTTTTGTACTGGAAGAGACAGTGAACAATAATTTCTTATTCACCTTCTCCATGTCATTCATGCTTTTGCAGATCGCCTTCCAGTCATCTTCTTTTTCCAGGCTGAAAGGTCCTGGTCTATTTATTAGTTCCTCATACAGAAGATATTTCATGTCTCTGATTGCCCTTGTCCTTGAAAGCTTTCCTAGCTCTACTACATCCTTACTGATGTTGTGAGGGGGGGAAAGGAAGGAAAGCATCCAAAGTCGAGCACCATAAACAAAATGCAGGTGTACATGGATTCTACAGTAGTATGATGCTGATTTCTTCCCTATTGCTTTTCTAATACGTCCTGATATTCAGTTTGCCTTTCTGAGGGCTGCTAAGGGAAGAACTGACAGTTTCATCAAGCTGTTTATACTAACTAAGCTCTTGTCTCTTGGTCAAACCCCATCGCCCTGTTCACAGATTTTTTTTTTTTAATTGCTCTCCCTTTGCTGGTTGAGGGCTGCTAAGGGAAGAACTGACAGTTTCATCAAGCTGTTTATACTAACTAAGCTCTTGTCTCTTGGTCAAACCCCATCGCCCTGTTCACAGATTTTTTTTTTTTTAATTGCTCTCCTTTGCTGGTCTGTTTTTTTTTTAAAGTTACAAAAAACTATGAAAAAGTAATCTTTAGCTGTGATATTGCAGAAAAATCAGTCGGTCAGCATGGTCTGACCTGTTGCATCATCTCCTTCCTTCGCACTGGACTAGCTCGTGCTGTGTCCAGAGCATATCTCTGGGGCTCTCTTGATGATTTGCCTGGGATTTAGGTCCATTAGTGGTGGGAATGAAGGACACCGTTTCACTCTGTATGCCACCAAATCCAGGGAAAGA
>NW_010430737.1:23480-34498 GCF_000710305.1 Buceros rhinoceros silvestris
GAGGTGACCAGCTGTTCCCTCCTGCCAGGCAACAACGGTTGGTGAAAAAAATACTTAAAATCTCTGGATCTTATTATTGCTCAACATTTTGTGTTCAATAGTGAAAAAGGGGGCATGTGACTAACCAGGACTGTTTGAAGTCCAGCTAGTTCTTTTTGGGAGAGGATGTGCTGACTGAAGTTGTGAGGTACAGAGGCAAAGTGACAATTTAGAAGGTGCCTTCATAAGAAATCACATTTTATGACTTCAGTAGTCTAGCCTCTGTCAAATGCACGTCAGCTGTTTGTCCCTTATCAAGCACATCTCTGACGGTTTTGATTCACTTAGTTCATTCCCTCTTACCGTAGAAAACAGCATTGGTGGGCCTGGTCTCGTAAAAGCAGATCAGTAAGGCCCTTGGGGCACAGGAAACCAGCAAATACATGTTGGGGGGGAGGGAAGAAAGAAAGGAAAAAAGGCCATATGACCTAGCACAGGAAACAAATCTAATGAAGGAATGTCCTCAGCTTTCACAGGAAATTATTTTCATTTTATGCCATTTTCTGCCTCCATAAAAAGTAGCAGAGTTGACCTCCTGCGCTCCTACCTAACCTTTCAGCATCAAGGACTGGAGAGGAGAAGTGTTTCCTCCACCAACAAGATGCTAATCCATTAAAAGTGTAACAGAGAACAGACCCTTTTCATCACGGGCAGCTTAACCGTCACACCACAGCCAATATTTTCTGAAACAGAGCTTAGCAGGGAACGGGGGTATTTGCTGTTTTGTAACCAAACTGAGATATTTAAAAGGTGCTACATTTTTAGAAAACACGCTTTCTGGCACCCAGGTCCCAGCTGGGATCTTCAGAATCACTGCCTGTTCCTTAAATGCTGGTAGCGTTCTCCCAGCAGCGTAAAGCAAGGCTGTGCCAAATCACAGGCTGTGGTTAGAGGTGGAGGTGGTTCAGCCTGACCCTTTCTGTCATGCTCACGTGCTGGTCCCGTGTGGTTTGCATTTAGGGCAGAAGCTGAAATAGTGGTTTTATTTTCATCTCCTGTAGACCACGCCTTAGTTCCCTTCAGCCTTGTGAAGGAGCTCAGTATCTTCCTGCATACCAGACCCTGTACTCACACCTTTTATTGCTGATCTAAAGAAGAAATTGCACTGGGTGTGGCCTGGCTCCAAGAAAGATAATCCTACAACGTCCTTAGGTTGCACTGTTAATGCTGGAACAGTTGACGTGTGTTTGTTTTCTCATGGTGGAAAAGCACAATAAAACTTCTAGATGTCAAAACGTTATTTTTTAAAGTAACTGTTTCTCGAGACAATTGTACAAAATGTTTTGGGTCAGGAGGTGAGTGCCTGTGTCCATCCTCCTTCATTAATTAGACATGTTAAAACTACAGAAAACAAGTGTCAAAACTGCAGTTCAAAGGAAGCCTTAGAGGGAATCAATGATCAGCCTTCAAGAAATAACTTTATCTGCACCATATTCAACTTCTTTCTGCAACTTCCTGCAATTCTCAAATCAACACCAGTGCAATGAATCTTTGGAAATTAATGAGTTTAATGAGTGAACAGGAATCAGCCAGTCTCCCTTGTTTCAAAACCACTAATCAGACCTTAAACCAAGCACAAACCTCTGAGTCACAGCCTCTTGCTAATAACACGCTTTTTGCTTTGAAGAGAATAATTAAATCATCACCACATTCCTTTTTCTCTGGATAACTTCCTGTATGATATGAATTTAGATCAAAACATACCCTTTCTCCCCTAAGGGTTCTTTGTTATATCACTTTGGAGAATGATTTCATTAATGACTTTTGTCCTTGAGGGCATAAAAATCAGGTAAGTAAGTTAGCAGTGCTGATTGCCTGAACCCCAAAAGCACTCGGTAAGCCAGACACACCCTGATATTTTACAACTATCTGTGTTAGATAGCACACAGTCCTATGCAAAGCTTATTATAAAATAGAAGCTGTAAAAATCTGGACATGGACACAAGGAGTACAACGGAGAGGTTGGCTTGACAGTAAAATAGGGCTCTATCAGTAAAATAGGCATAACTGAAAGAAGCAGAACACCCAAAATCTGTTTAGTAAGGTAATAACCAGCTCTAAAAGACGTATGAAATGGAGGCTGGGTCAAAGATGGAGAGGAATAAGATTTTTCCATAAGAGTGGTGTAAGATTCTAAGAGCAAAAATCAAAGTGAGAAGAAAGCTGCGTTAGATTTTCTCTCTGACTGTGGGCGCTGGGTCATAAAGGAAAAAATGTCTTGTAGCTGGTTAATATTACCATTCGCCGGATCAGGTAAAGGCTATTGAATGCAGAGTGTGGAGAAAGATCAGAGGCAACCCAAGTCTCATAAAATGGTGATAATGGGTGACCTTTGTAACCTGAATATAAAGTGGTCAAATGTCACCATGGGAAAAGGTTAACAGAAACAATTTCTCGGTACCTTAAAAGATTGCTTCTTGGCATAGCTATTAACCTACTGTATTTCCACCGGCCGGTGTGTTTTCAGTTCAAACAGGTAGTGTATTATTACTAACAGCTGCGTATCCCATGTAGTTAGGATGAGGTTCATGGAGAACAGTGAGGTCAGAGCACCAGGGGAGTGAATAAAGTGCAGAACCACATGTCAGGTGACCTGGTTTCTATTCCCCATCCTGCCAAAGATTTGCTGAGTGATCTTGAATTCAGGTTCCTTGGCTTTTCCTTGGCTTCTTTGGGCTTTCACCTTGCCACCTGTAAAGTTGAAGTACTGTCCACCCATTGAAGTCTTTGGGAAGCTAAAGTCACTGGTATGTAGAGAGCTTTGAGGTCCTCTAATGGAAATGGTGGGCAGAAGCATAAAACATTGCTGTGCGTGTTGAGCACTTATCGTTTATGGTCTGTGAGTGCCTCAAAGGATGTCGTCTTCCATCAGATGTCTAAATCAGCAGCCTTGTCTCCTAATTAGGCTAAAAGTACCATGACAGAGACCAAATGCATGATGGCCGCTCAGTCATTGACATCACGGCAGATTAATCTTCTTCAACAAGGGAAAAGCATTACTTTTACTTCCAGTGGTGGCAGAAGGAGTCTGAGAAGGCTCAGCATAGTGGCAGGATCTTGAGGGAACTATTTTCATGCTCACCATGGTGCACAGATAGAGGGAAAGCTGGATGACCTAGCTCCCTGTGGGAAGGTATCTGCAAACCATGAGCATTCTGTTCCTGGTAATTCATGACTCCAGCTATCAGCTAGTCAACAGGTTTTCCTCTGCCGCATAGAAGAGGGAGCCCTCTGCTCAACACCATAGCTTTGCTCTGCTTGTCAAGCCATGAAGTTAAGCCCACAGCCATTTCTGTCTTTATGTTAAACATAACCTCCTCCCAGAATGCTGCTCTCACACTCTCCCTCTGCTTTCAGAGAACAAACTACCAACTCCGAATCCTGTTTGTGTAACAGTTCCAAAAAGATGAGCTTTAACTCCATATCTCAGTTTATGACTCCCATCTTCAATTGTTGATCACTTTATACCCCACCTTAAAAGTGTTTGTTTCAGGCATGTAACTGTTAAGTTTGCACTTGAACTGTCTGTGTGTGAGTGCACGGTTGCAGCCTCCCACAAAGGATTTTCTGATGTGTGTGTGTGTTTGACTTCTTCATCCGGTGCAACTACTGTCACCCACAGACAGGCATTCTGCAGAGCCTTATTCTGGAAACGGGCGCACTAAAATCCCATTTGGGGCATTTGTCTTCCTATAGCTTGAGACAAATTACCAAAACACAGCCCTGATTTGTCTGTGACCACAGACAATTAATTGTCTTGCTGGGTTTGGTTCAGGGAAATCAGAGCCTATTTAGGGGAGAAGAAACATTGTCTGTCTCTGGGCTGCTCCCCTGGGAAAGGGGAATTTTGCAGGCTGGTATGCATTTCTCTGAAAAGCGGCTTTTCTCTTTAATTATGTTTGAAAATGGAAGGAAGTATGAACAAAGCTTTCAAACACTGGTATGCAGAAACAGAATTTCAATTCTATTCAGGGTCTGGTCCTACAAAGGATAAACGAGTGTGTAGCTTTGTGGAGACTTGTGCCTTAAGCCAGCTTCTGCACATTGTAAGTTCAAGCAGGATCCGACCTTTCACTTTGAAATAGATGCATTCTCATGTTGAACACCAAAGGATCTTCAGCTCATTGTATTTCAACGCAGTGCTTCATTTTTTTATAGGAGGCTAAAAATAATCGCCCCAGCTGGAGAACGTTAGCATGTAAATGGACAAGACAAAGATTAATTAAAGGAAGAAGAATGCATGCAACAGCATACATATTTTCCACATATGCAGGTACAACTACCAATGTATTTTGAAACTGGTCCCTGAAGTATGTAAATGATAAAATGTGAATTCAGCTCGCTGCTTGCTTCAGTGGAACCCCAGAACCCACATGCTCCGTTAACGAACATTCTTATCCAAGAGCTGCTACAAGCTAAAATGACAATGAACAGGTCACGCATTGGGAAAATAATTGACTGGGTGCAAAAATGATGTCGATCCATTTCTTTCTGCACACACAATCCACATATGCGCACCGTGACCGTGACCGTGAGTGCAGCAGAACAGCACTGCTTATCTCCGCTAACGTGCCTTGAGAACGTGACGGCAAGTCCATATTCACCACCTGTGAGGTGCAGAAACCTCTACCCAAGCTCCTCGCAGATCAGTACCTCCACAGGGCACGGTCCAGTGCTCTCCTGGGACATGATTTCAAGCCCACAAAGCAGGGCAGCATTCAGGCTGCTTAGCCTGGCACCGTGCCCTGCTAGTTGCGCTGATTCCCTTGAGCGTCCCCTTGCTGCGCTGGGGTATGTGCTCTCCTCACACCCTCAGGCTGCCAGAGCTGAGATCCAGGAGGTTGTATCACACACGTCCTTTCTCCTGCAGAGCTCTCAGCTAAGGAGAAAAATCTTGTCTTCACGGCTCTCTTTTTAGATGTGCGAGTGGTCTTTGGAGAAGCTGGGGAAGTTTGCAGCTTCTAAAGTGGGTCTATTTGCTACAGTCCACTTTGAGACAGAATAAGCAAATTTATAAGAGAATATACACACCTGTAAAGCTGTCTTGCAGTCACTTTTCAGAGTATGGCTGCTCTTTAAAATATTTAGAGATATTTTTAAATATTTTATTAGATACCTGGGTTTACAAGTAAGTGCCTAACAACCCCACAATGTAAAGCTTGACATTGCCCTGCCAATACCTTTACCTTCCAGCGTTTCAAACTGTGTTTCAGCAATAATATCAAGTGAGGTTATTCAGCTCATTTTGCATCTTCGGTGAATGATGTGAAAAGGCAGAATGAGGATTCCTGTAGAGTACTGCATACATTAGATTAGACAAAAAAATCGGAATCTTCCCATTAAAATATTTTTTAAAAAAGCACTTTTGGAAAAAAATATCAGTCATGCATTGGAATGGAAACTCAAGACTATGAAATTTAACATGCAAACTGGCTCACTTCCCTTTGTAGATACTTTGTATTATTAATTATTCACTGGGGAAAAGTCTGAAATTTAAGAATTGTGCTTCTCGTATATATCTTGTCAGATGAGAAGGGTTACGCTTTTTATCTTCATCTCTGTCTCAGAGTCTCAGGGCTGTAATGAAATAACTCCCGAAAAAAAGGAAACAGTGTATTATAGTATGTGCTAGCCAGTGGGGAAGAAAATTCACCTGGGAACCTCAAGAAAGTAAAGTCATGTTGGCATCTTTTTAAAAGCTACTCCTTCGCAGCCAGTCCTGCCGAGAGCCGCAGCCTCAGTTACTACTTGTGAGTTTTGCTGTTTCTCTGGTGCAGGAAAGATGAAAATAGACTTTACTTTGGAATGGAAACTCCAAGGATTTGAACAAATTGCAGCATCTCAGAAGATTGTTAAAATGTATTAATGAGGTTGCAAATAATCATAACCTGTAGTTCCAAATCCTGCCCTGAGTAAGACAGACAGTGGCTCTGAAATTGGTCACTCCTATCTCCCCGATTTCTCCACCACCATAGAGAAAAAAAATAGCTTATTAGTAGTAGTACAATTAAAATATCAAACTAATATTAATCCCTCTAATTAACCAAATAATAAATGGCCTTGCTGTTATTCTTCCCAGTCTAGAATGTATCTGGCGGTTTCTGTTTGGTGCTGCGTTTCAGCGCGGTGTCTAGAGGGCAACAAGATGAGTCTCATCAGGCAGTGGTGGCGTCACCTGCGGGCCCGGAGATTTATAAGCAGTGAAAGAAATTTCTTTGAATCTGTATGTTGGCTCTTTGTCATCAGTCACTGGCGGTGACGTTATCCTAACATACAGCAGTAATTCCGACCGTTGCCTTCCATGCTGTCTTCGTGCAGGAGGAACGTGGTAGTGAAGAGTGGGCTTTAATTATGCTGCGATATGGAATCAGAGTATCACAGAAACATTTGGTTGGAAGAGACCTTTGAGATCATCGAGTCCAACTCTTCACCCTGCACTGCCAGGTCACCACTAAACCATGTCCCTCAGCACCACATCTACATGATATGCCCCATTCTAGACCACAGGCATCAGAGGTTTGGCATCAACAACAACAACAACAAAATAAAATTGAGTTCCCCAGGCTGAGATGGACTTAATGGGGTTTGAGTGAAGGAGAAGTTGTGCTGTGGCGAAGCAGACAGGGTAAATACTGCTGACAGCAGATGTAGAGTCACTGGTGGCTTGTGACTAGGTCTTCTCAGCTTCTGCAGCGGCGGAATCCTTTCCCAAAACAATGCAGTCCTGAAGTGCAGCCTCGTGAAGAAGCACAGATAAATGGCGTTATTTTCTCTTGAAGGTGGAAGAAAAAGCAGAGGTGTTTGTAACGACCGGTCCTTGCCCCCTTGGCTTACTCCAGCATCGCACTCCGTAACGTACATTGAGTCTGTCAGCGGCTGTTAAGTCTATTAGCATTAAGGGAAGTTCCTAAGTGGGGGTGGGAGGAGAGGAAACAAACTGCTTGTGCCGCAAACACCGCACACACTCTTCTCTGAGTGTTCCCAAAGACCAGTGCACACTGTGAACAGCAAACTCGGTGTTCTTAAAAATGCTAAATCTGGCGACTTGAGCCTGAAGCCAAACTTTGGAGCTGGAAACCTCTGTAATTTGGGTAAGACGGATTCAGCATCTGGACACTGTGGCTCAGAGCTCTTCCTAAAATAAACAGCTGACCTCCATCTGCCCTCGGCGTGTCCTCTTCTCAGATGACTGTGGCCCCTTGGCGTGCCGCGGCTGACTACTTCAGAACAAGACTACCCCAGAGGGCTGCGTGGTGATGAACAGTAGCCGCAGCAGGAGTCTCTTCTGATGTATTATTCTGCCATATGCTTTTTTATTAGAGCTTGAAGAAGTTCTAAGTGAATGACTCAGTGCTATTATGTGACTGTCTCAGTGCTATTATGTCATTATGTCTTATCTCTTGAATAAAACCACCATAATATTAACTGCAGGTTTCGGTGATGTTTATTAGCATTTGCACAAGGACTGTCATCTTAAAATTAACAACTTTACACTTAGAATGCGTCATCAAGACCTGCTGCTAGTCACTGCCTTCTGCAATGATTAGATAAACAAGTATTCCACCATAACTTACACCTTTTCCAAACAATTGGGGTGATTTTGGGTTTCATCCACCCTACAACGCTGCACCTCTGTTAAAAGCCACTGGATCTTCTCTTACTATGTTTAAGAAGCCCCAGAACAACATAGTTACCGTGTGCTGAAAAGGTTTATCCTTTAAGGAGCCAAGGCAGTGGCAGAGAGTGAGGGTTTTTTTATTATTATTATCTCTGTGGCATTTATTTGCCTTAGAGAGCTGGGAAGTCTGTTATACTTACCTACACGAGAAGCATTTTGTGGCTGGTGCTTTAAACAGGTTCGTGGAGCCAGTTTTCTGCAGATCCTTCTGAGTAACCTGCTGTCTTTGTTGACTGTGGTGTTGGACACTGGATTCAGAGACTCCCAAGGCTGATTTCAGCCCTGCATTCAGGCTGAAAGGGTAATTTATTACTCTAGCAAGACTAATCTGCTACTGCTTTTGCTAAGTTCACCTGAAATATCCTGAAAGTCTTCAGGAAGATGATACAGCATGGAGTTCAACCCCAGTTATTTCACTCGAGTAATCCTCTCGGACCTAGCAACTGCTTCTGCATAAATGCACACATCTGTGGAGGTGTTCTCTGGTGGAAACGGAGACCGTCTGACCTGTGAGATTTGCAGCTACCGGATACTGTGAAACCGGACAGGGTAAGGTGTATGGCAGCTCTGTGCCATTGCCCTTGAAATCTAGATAATCTGTCTCAACTAAGAGGTCTCGAGCGCAGCAAGGGTTTCTGCTTGAACTTGCAGACTTGCAAGTGCAGTCTTGCAGCTCCCAGAGAAGGAAAAAAGAGACCTTTTCCAAAGAGGGATGCCACTCACAGCAGCAATGGTCTTTAAGATTCAAATAGCTTTGCTGGCCAAAAAGATTTGGAAACTACCCAGCAATAAATCTCCTTTAAAATACAAAATAATTGTACATTTAAAATAAATAAATAAACAAACAAATAAATAAATCAAAGATTGGTTACGCAAATAGGACAAATTCAAGGAAAAATAACTTTGCTGTCGGTATACCTCTCATCTGAAAGAATGGTGTGACCCACATTACTGACCCTCGGTGGTATCTTTGTGCATGATACCTCTGACTGAAATATTTTGTGACTGGGTTGTATTGTTTTAACCGAAAACAAGGCGCTTAAAAAAATCAAAAGGGAATATTTTTTTTTTAGTTTAGTTTAGTCTGCAAACCAAAAAGAAAAGCTTATTATTTCTCACAGCTCACTGTTAACCTTTTCAAGATATTTGGGGAGTAGAAATATATTATTAACCCTGATAAAACAAGAACAGGAAACAAGAACACAGATGAATAAAAAGCTCCAGATTTTCAATGAAACTTACACATCTGTGGTTTCCTGATTTCTACATGTCTTACCCAAGGTCAAAAAGCTGTGGTCAAAAACTCCGTGGGCTGAGGAAGAGTCTTTGACAACGAGGTAGAAGAGAGGGAGGAAAAAACCAGCAATAAAAAACATTGGCCAATTCTGGTGGATGCAAACCAGTCTAAGCACCTAGATAGAAATTCACGTGGTCAGCAATGTGTCACGTAGCTCTATTGTTTTTAATCTTAATTTAGTGTGCAGTAATGATTACAGTTTGGTTTTTCCCCGTTGTGCTCAGTTCCTAATTTGTCTGAATCATCCACACTTATTGAAACACTGCCTTGTAGTTCAGGCAACGCAGGTCTGAGCTCAGTGGGGCTGGTTCCCTCTGTGCTCCAGGCATATCTACAGCATCCGACTTGATTAATCCGTTGCCTTCATATGGTTTATTTAAAACGTCAAATGAATTGCTAATGTGGGAAAACATTCTGGGCCAAATGCATCTTCCAGCTACACCTGTGCTGCCTAAGCAAAAGCCACGGCATCCTACAGCTGTAAAGAGAGAGTAGAATTGTAGCTCATTCAGAACAAAGAAAATGCCCAAATCTTGGGTTAAATTTGTCCGTGCTTCTAAGATCCGGATGCCTATAGTTAAGCTTCCCGTCAGTGTTAAAGGAAGTCAGTTAAAATCAGAAGAAAGTCTAAAAATTTGCAGCCTGTTGGTTCAAATGCAGAGGATCAAAGTGTCTCCTTTTGCAGTGGTCTCATGCCCGCATGTCAGGTCTTTCCCTTTCCCTTTTTTTATGTGTGGCCACTCATTCCTCTATTCTTTTCCACATACCTGTATTTGCATCTTACTTTGTTGGAAAAATTTGTATAATTATCACACTTTCCACCCAAAGTATTGATGAATCCGCATAAAGGAAGACATTCTGCCTGTCTAAGCAAAGATCAGTAGAATATCCATAAAATGTAAGAATTAGGGATTTATTTTTGTTTAGTAACTGACATTTAGACGTCAGCAGACAGAAACTTCAAACCTTCACCTCAGACGTATTCCATCTTTCCATGGTGCTTTAGCTTGAAGGAACTTCTTTTGGTTAGCCAGCCTAAATCCTTTTTTTTTTTCCTGACCTGGGTTTGGGTTTTTTGGGTTTTTTTGGGGGGGGTTGGTTGGTTTGGTTTTTATTTTGTCACAGATACATGGTGATGGCTGTATAACCACAGCTGAGGTCTTGGTTTCTGAGCATGTTTCAACTTTTGCAATATTAATGTGTTCAAGGTGTTCTGGAAGGTATTTACAGGTGAAGAAGACAATGTGTCATATTCGAGGTAGCCTGAAGAAACCAAATAGGTATCGGAAATGATCCAATCACAGAGGCACAAAGCTCCAGCAAGTATAGGAGTAACTCCCATAGACCACCATGCTCCAGTGGCTGTACAATATCTAAGTATCGAACTGAGGAACACTCCACGGGGAAGCGGTGGACATTTCCAAAACTGCGATTCATCCCATCTTAATATCTGAGTCGGAGGAAACGAATCACTTTGTGGAGTTACATTTCTCACCCCACTGAGCTTAAATAGAGCCTGGATGAGTAGCCTAGGCTGAATGCCTGACTTTGATAGGCACCTCAAAAAACACTCATCCTAATCGACTTGCTACAATCATCATTCACTGATTTGCAGAAGCCCAGTCTCCTGAATCTCAGAAGAATATTTCTCAACAGTCCTGCAGGGAACAAAGACAGATCTTGAAAGCTAGTGCTTAATATATTCAGAAGGCAGACAAATCAGACTGCACACTTCTAAGACGATCACTAAAAATCAAAGTTTATCTCAGTGGTGCGGGTCAGTTACATACTACAAAGATATCCTTTTTTTGCTGACTCAAAAGTATTTTGCCAGAGACTTTTTGGTATATGAATATTTGCTTTTGAGCTCAGCAGCGTTCTTGAAGATTATGCTGAAAAATTGCCTCTACAGGTATCTCTTTTAAGAGCATCCCAGGAGGATTCCAAATATTGCTTTCTAAAAAACTGTGAGTCGATCGTCCTCTTCAAAGGAAAGCATTCCTG
>NW_010430737.1:34592-57634 GCF_000710305.1 Buceros rhinoceros silvestris
TTCCTGCTGGCCTAGAAAGCTGTGCATGAAAGCTTTACATGGTGACAAAGTACCTGATGCACACCTAGAGAAACTGGTCAGCACCGATAGGGATTGGTATTTCTGAGAGCTGAAAAAGCGATGCCTTTGCTACACAAATACTCTAACCAGTGTGCTGCTGCACCACGATCCAACCACGGGGAACCTACTGTCTCATCTGCTTCTTCAGCAAAGAAAACTCAGGTCCAGAACCCATGACACCAGTAGAGCGTCAGCTCAGTCTCAGCTTCAGATCCACACCTGCAATATAATGTGTGCAGTGCAAGCCACGTTAGAATAATAATAAACACAACATTCGTAGAGGAGAATACTGAAAGAGAAATGAAGGAATGCTTTGTTAGCCCTTCCCACGGGGGTAGATCTTTCCCTTTTCCTCGGGCATTGTCTTGTACCAAGGAGTGCTTCTTAGGCCAGTGGCAAGCCCAGTACCGCTGCTTGGCTCAGCTCTCGCTGCAGATGTGGCGACAGCGTACGGAGATGGGCAAATGCAGAACCTTTGCTGCGAACTACCCGTTTATTTTTTGTGCTCCTCGTGCCATACAGTCAACAGAGTGGTTCACCGCTTTTCTGTTGGTGGCTGGAGTTTACCTTCCTTTTATTTTTGCTCTCAGAAGACACTAAACTGAATCGTGCCTTGTAGGGCCCATATATAATGTCTCTGCACAGACTCCATGATCTTTCAAACAGAAAATACCACAGCACACCCTGAAACAAAATCACCAACTGCCAATAAGGAGGACTTGAATGAATTTAGTACCCTAAATGGAAATTAAGCTGTTTTTCCATTAAAATCCTTGAAGATCCACATTTGGTTTAAGATTTGACTTCTGGGGAGTTAAGTGTCTAAGCTGAGAGCCCACAGAGTCTTTCTCAAGCTGGCAGCACAAAGAGGAAAGCACCACCAGGAGAGGAAGAGGAACCTAACTGAGGTCCAGGGAATTGCCCTCAGAAAAGCCAGTGCAGAAAGAAGACTCTCTTCAATTAGAGAAGTTTGAGGATCAGAAACACCAGTTGAACAGCCCTGGAGACTGAGCTATTCAAAAGCAGCCGGACCAACACTGTCAATGAGAGCTTCCTGACTCTGATCTCCACATGGGCTCTGAGCCTCGTGAGGGGGTCAAAGGGAGGGCTTCAGATATTGGTTTGTCTGTTCAGTCCTTGGGCTGCCATCCAAGGCCACCAGCAAGAATGCCAGTGGGGGTGGAGGTTTGTCTGATGTGGTGTACCTTCTCTGCTGCTCCAAATCTGTCTGTGCTTTCCTTATTCTCTAGCGTTCCTGGAAACTCCAAGGGCTTTTTAAAGATCTTACAAAAGCATAACCAGAAACATTCTATAAACCAACAGCATTCTTCCAGAAGCGCATTTTGCCCCCTGGTAGCTACCCACATCGCTTCAGTGTCTAATGGCCGTTGACTTCTGAGGTCGTGTTTCTCAGTGTACCTCATGGTGCTCAGTTATGTGGTTTCCTGACCACTGAGGTCCCGAGGGACTGATGAGCAGAATCAGCTCAATACAGAATTCAGTGCTGACAGGAACACAAACGCCCCAGTTTGGCACAGTACATAAATAAAAGCTTAAATGACACAGAATTTAAAGAGATTTAAGCACAGGCTTCTTGTCGACCGCTTTAGTCATCTCAACTACTTTTGGTTAGCAACGCACAGGCCTGACTGCAATTTGAAGAACCCAGAAATGCGGTTTGTTTAAAGATCCTCAGGGTTCAGAAAGGATTTTAACAGTAGGCAATACAGGAAACACTGCAGTGATTGATAGGAGAGGTGGAAATTATTAGCTTATCACTGGACGAGCAGGTACAGAATTACCACAAGCAGGTAGGGAGCTTCTAAATCAATTTTTATATAAACCTCCCCCAGCCCAGTTTTTCCTAGGCATCCAAGGGGAATTACTCCTGTCTAACTCACTTCTGCGGTTAAGCGTAGAGTCTTACTTTTTGTTCCTACATCAATTACACTGTACTGTGTTTTATTGGTATGAACTCCCTGATGATTTTTCTCTTAGAGAATATTAAGAAGTCACTGGCTCAGAAATATAACTGACTGCCGTGATCAGTTCCACTACCCAATATGCTGGCGAGGAAAGGCCTTTGTTGTAGAGAGTTGTCCTTTGAGAATGGCATTTGGAAGTGTTCACCTAAATTATGGTTGTGCCATAAATACGACAGGTTTAAACTATGGCAGCTGAGAGATTATATATACGAAAAATTACAGGGATATGATCTTTTTGCACTGGCGCATAAAGATTTAATCTCTTGGGTTAAGTACCCAGAACACAGCAGTTGTGTCAAGATAATAGTTGAAACGATGCTCAGAGAAATGTTTCTCATGGTTATTTCTCAGAGCTTTGATGGGTGTTTTGAAGGAAATGCCTTCTGTGGGGTACAGGTGCAAAGCTCTTGTGGTGGCCCCTGGGTGAGCGCTGCTCTGGGGAAACGTTGCAGGAAGGCAGGGGAGGCAAGTGACCACTGAATGGTTGGTCCAAGCACAAGTCGTACCGCAGTCCCTCATGTTCTAAGAATGCCCCACACGTTTCTGGCTAAAGCAGCACAACTAACTACCAGGAAAATGGTAGCATTCCAGGAGAATTTGGCAGAGATTAGGTCAAGAAGACCCTGCAAATAACTCCTCTGAACCTCTGTAACAGTCCCAGAATAACTTACCAACTTTCAGAGTGATCTAGGTACTCCGGGAAATGCAACCAGTAGAAAATTTAGTAGACTAATGGGGCTGTGATAAGAAATAACGTTTTCCCCCTCAATTTTTCCAGAAGTAGAAATTATAAACTCTCTTTAACCTTTTAACCATTGTCATTATTCCACTCAGAGTGTGGTGAATAAACTTAAATGTGTATCCATGAAACTGTAATTACACAATACAGAGTCATGGGAAATCTTCCATTCACATTCCAAATATTACTACTCTAACAGATATTTTTGTTGTAGGTAAAAAAAGCAGAACGACACCTTTTAAGTGTTATTTTCTATTTCTAATAAACTGCAATTATTTAAAGCTCTTCAAAAAATTCTAGTGAACCCACAATGAGATAAAGGCCATGGGGCATGAACCCTCTTTGCTTTTTCCTGCTGGGATGTGGGCACGTGCCCTACAGCTTTCTTTCCACAGAGTATCTTTATTTTCTTACAAATAACTTCTTAACTATATGCATGGTAAAGACAACTCTTCAAACGAACAATGAATGTCCAGTTTTCACTAGGCAGAAGGAAAAAAAGAGCCATACTACATAGCGGTATTACTCAGCAGTTCTTTAGGTATTTTCTAGAGGAAATCAACCACTACTCCCCTTTTTATGCAAGAAGAACATCTCAGTAAACTGCAACAATTTGACCAAAGTCACTAGGTACACTAGTGGCAGAGCTGGGGTAAGACTTGCGTGTCCTGAATGTCTGCTGGGTGCTCTACCCTTCAAGTGACTGTACAAAAATTTCCTTTGCTGCATGTATAGAATTCCTTCACATTTCTTTAAACCCTTTGTCCTTAAATTGTGTTCAGGTCTGTGCAACTTGCTGTAAGATTTGTTCTCTGTATGTGTTTGTTCCATGCACGCTGCTGGCAAAGAGAGGAGGAGAGCTGGCCCAGACGCAGGTATTTTACTGTACATCTGGAAGCTGGTTTCGCAGACCTGGGGCAGAATTCTGGCCCAACTGAAATTAATGGCAAAACTTCAATGAGGCAGGATTTCACCTCTGGGAACTAAGGAAAAATATCTTCACTCTTACAAGCTGAGAACAGAAACTTGCTTTCAACAAGATATTATTTGCTGCTACCTATTCTGCAGCAGTTCTAAAGAGAGTTTTGCAGTCAGACCAGTTTAACTTTTTAAACAAAATAAGACTGAAAATCATGGTAAATTCCATTTCACTGGCTTATGAATACAGAGACCAATTAATCCACTTGCACAGAAAAATAATAACAAAACCTCACAGCTATGTTGCAGTGACCTTTTTGTTACTGATTTCTGTTAACTGATTTCTGAGGCTATTTCTGTTAACATTCCGTTTTCTCAAATTATACACATATATTTTTCTGGATTGACTTTGGAAAAGTTTACTATAGGGTTAAGGTAATAAATGGAAAGAGGCAATAGCACCCTCTTCCAAAATCATAAACAATCAGAACTTCATCTCCTAAATGCAAAAAAGAAAATTACTTCAAAACTAAAAAAAAAAAAGAAAAAGCATGGGGGGAAAAATAAAACTCCTTTTTATTTTAAACAAATGTTAATTCAAAGCTAAGTGAAAAGAAACACCATAATTGCTTCTAAGACTTACACGTCTGGGCCTCATTTGTATGGAATTTTCAAAAATCTGTCGGCTCTAAAGGACCCGAAGTCACTTTGTGCCTTGTGACTGGATGCTACAAGCCATTGTGGAAACACAAACTGAGCCATTGTAACAAAAAGGGGCGAGGATGTTTGCCCAGAGGTTCTCTGTCCCTCCATTTTAAAGTGGAGTCCAGAAAGAAGAGCAAGTTGTTCTGGAACCCACGTGTCGCTTTTTGCGAAGGGTAAAAGTTGTGAAATCTTTGAGACTCTTCACTGGCACTTCAATATACCTGAGGTTATGCCATCGCTGACATGTGCTGCTGAGAGAATCGCCTCGTGACTTACGATCCAAAAAGGCCCAAACCAAATCTGATCACCATCAGGTCATAGAATCATGGAATCCCAGAACCATCTGGTTGGCAGAGACCTTTGAGATCATCGAGTCCAACCGTTCCCCTGCACTGCCAGGGTCCCTACACCGTGTCCCTCAGCACCACACCCACACGGCTGTGAAACCCCTCCAGGGATGGGGATCCACCACCTCCTGGGCAGCCTGTTCCAGTGCTGCACAACCCTCTCGGGAAAGAAGTTCTTCCTGATACCTAACCCAGATCTCCCCTGGCACAACTTAAGGCCATTTCCTCTCATCCCGTCCAAGCAATTGTCAGCATAGGTTTTACAGGAGGTATTGATTTGCAAAATTATTGGTTAACTGTGCAAATTCACAGGGAAAGGCTAAAGACCTGTCCTAATGCAGGCTATTAAACCACATTATTTGTTTCCATTTACAACATTGTTGTTGTTGTTTCCTCTCTCTTTCATCTCTTTTTATTTGCTCTCTGGTCAGGTCTCCAGGCACTCACCTCCCTGCGACAGACACAGCATTTTCTCGGGTGCCGCTCTCCTGGTAACCTCGGTTAGTAATTGGTTCACATATATCACTTTCCGAGACGGCAGCGCGAAGATTACTGTGAGGAGATACAAACAAGGAGAGCTATAAATTACAGCAGCACATTTAGTGGGCACAGAGGAGCAGAGTGCAGCAGCGAGCCGACTGCCTCTTTGCTTATTTTCTCATGATATTTTGAAACGAGAGATATAAGCGCTTGTTGTGTTCTGAGCACGATCCGCGCAGGCTAGAAAATCGTTCTCTGGAACGCGTTAGGTCCCTGCTGAAAGGGCTAAAGTTGGCACAGGAGGTTTTCAGAGCAGTTTGTTTCAAACATTGGGGTTTGGGGCAGATGCTGCTAAAATGCGACTGTTCTGAAGTTCATGGGGAAATAAGAAGAGGGGCATAAATCTGGGCAAATTGGACAGTCACAGATATTCCAACCAATGGTTTTGCGTCTCTCTCTGTAGTAGTCTGTATACACTATTAGGAGAATGTTTCACTTCAGACAAGTGGGGCCAAACTACACATACAAGCATCTAAAGCAGGAGGCAGACTTTGAAATGAGCTCAGCTCAGGCTCCACTGCAGCATCTGATCCTTAGCCTGACTTTGCCTTGTTTTACACATGTTGTTTTAGGAGTCACCTTATTTCTTGCCCTTTTCCCCCCCACCGTTCTGTCTGCTCAGCTTTCTGTGTCCTTTCCTTTCATGGCTGTTTCTTCCAAGATTTTCCCATCTATGCTCCCTTCTTCACTCTTCCTCCAAATACTTTTTCTCTCCCTCTGTTTGTCATTCCCATTGACTCAGTTACTAACAATGTTATTTCCAATACGTTCCACTATTAATAATGTCTGTGAAGACCATTCAGTGTCATGTACTTTGTTCTGCTCCCAATGTCCCTACATCTTTTCCTAACTTACAGATAAATGGAGGATGGCCAAAGCTGGCAGATGGGATGCGAAGGAGGTTTTAGATTCCATGATATGGGGGGTTAGATTTCATGATATCTGGAGCTGCTGGTTGGAGAAGTATAATTCAAATGACCCAAAGAACCATCTAAGTTCTGTTTGCACATTCTGAAGAGAGGTAAGTGCTAGCACCAGACAGTCGATAGGGAACGTTTGAAAAAGGGCTGTGTGAAAATACTTGTCTCTCCCTTGAACGGTGACAACCACCTCAGGCAGGCAGAGAGATGCCTGGAATTCAGACTGCCAAACTTCTTCCTGCCTTCTGCATATATTTGGGCAGGGACAAGGAGCTTGCTGTTCTGGTGCCAAGGCAGGTGGTCCAACTCTTGCACCTAATCCTTTCCCAGAATGCTACTTGGAATGGCCTGAGGGCTTGGAAGATGCTAAGGAGGCTTCAAAGCATGTCTATTTTTGCTCACTGAAGTTCTATTTCACTTTAGATGTGCGTCCTAGGACATGAGTTTTCTTAACCTAAAATGAAGAAGAGACAAACTGGTTGGAGAACAGTTTCAGATTTTACTCACCCTTCACCATTAGCAGGAACTTTCTGTCTGGTTTGTATGGCGGGACCTGAATCACTACTACTGTTTTGTACTCACTGAGAGTCTGTAGTGGTCAACTCAGTGATCTTATCCATAGCCCATGTAGCTTCAGAGCTGGATCCTGGCAGGCATCATTCCCTCCTCTCATGTGGGAATGAGTGAACAGAGTGTATTCAGCACCCAGGGGATGAGGGGCTTGTGCTCCTCACATATTCTTGTTCTGTTAGAATAAAGGCAAGAAAACCCTTGGGTCGAATAGAGCTATGAAGATACATATCCCCCATAATTACCCAATTTAGCTGTATGAAAGGACACCACACAGATCTGAAAAAGGGTTGCATTTTTGGGAACTGTTTCGCAATAGACCAAATTTCAGTCGATGTCCATCTGATACCACTTAGTTGTTGTGGCAGCGTTGTTTGAAGCGGTTTCTTTCTGCGTTGGCTTGGGCTCATAAACCAGTCAGCAATGGTACATGCTACCACCCACATTTAACTCAGAGGCAAGCAATGCACAGCTGGAAATAGTCACTGCTCTAGAAAGAGAAATAAGAGCAATATGAACGAAGAAATTGCTGGTTCATGTTTTTGGCTAGCTTGGTTTCAGGAATTTGATGGTTTACAAAGGGATGAAATCTAGAAATGCTTTATTATATGGGGGGGATGTCAGGATTCTGTCAAAAATTGTCTGTTAGAAAGTACTAGCTCCTTCTGCCTACAACAGGCACAATTTTAAGTTCCCTTTATGGTAGAGCTTTGTCGATTTTACTGTAACTCAGCAAAAATATAGAATAAACACATGCTAATTGTCAGTGAGGACTGCAGAGAGAGGTAAAGAGAAGCATTGATGGTACACACTCCAAGCTTTGGTCAAAGAAAGAATTAAACGGGGTTATTATGCTGAAGTGTAAAAAGTGAAGTCTTGCCTGAAGTCTAATAACAAAACATCAGAGTAACAAGTAGAACAGTGCAAAAACTAAACTAAGTGGACCATGAAGTTGCAAAGCACTAAAGTGCCAAAAAATGGTGCGAAGATAGGATAATACGTTTCTAGAAATGTAATTTTTATTTTTGCTCTTGTTTGTGGTCCCCTGCAGTTTTGTAGTAATGTTTTCTGCATCTTGTTAACTATTTGCATTATAATAATGATAGCGTGCTGAGCATTAAAGGAGATCAGATACTCACAAGTGAGTTGCCCAATGCTAGTAAGGTCAAAAACGTAAAAACAAACAAGCAAGACAACGACAGGACAAATAAAAAAGAGAAGAGGGGCAAGGGCACTTTCTGCAGTTTCCAAACAGAGCACTGAATTCTCCCCAGTTCATAGCTGGAGCACTAAGATCCTTTAGTCCCTCGGACCTCAGTCAAGATTGCAGAAGTGACAGGGTTCCTTGGAAGGAGAACAAAAATGTTCCAAGTATGGAGGAGAAGAAAACAGCTTCAAATGTGTTTTCAGTGCTACAAAGAAGGAAGGCAAAGCTTTTCAGAACTTCTTGGAGGAAACAAATGGAAGGGAAGCCCCGGGAAGGCTTGTTAATAGGTACCTGCATGCGATGCAGGAGACCAAGCTCGCAGATGTTCCAGCAAAGTGGGGACTTGAACCAGAGTGACTAGTGTTACCTGTGAGGGCCTGAAACTCTGATCCTGTCCACGCCTGTTTGCAGAGTCAGCTCACACCTGGGGAAAACCGTCCACAGAACTGCTAGGACATTTCGGCTTTAACGGAGTGCCATTTTTCACCAGGCAAATACGCTGTAACGAAGTTTATTCACCGGTCCTTGTTCATCAGAGTGCAGTACAGGTTGGCAGTGAGTTTTTTCCTTAGTAGTATTTTGCTGACAGAAATTTTGTGCAACATCTGTATATGAATTTCATGCGTTAGGACTTCAGAAAGACATTGGAACTGTATCACAAAATAGAATAGAACTGCTTTCAATGCTAACATCTTCCAGTCACTCCTAGTAACATATACCATCATTTTTTATTGATCAAGTTAATTTTAAATGTACTTTCTCCAAATGAATTATCGTAGGTTCAGGCCTGCAATCACTTTCTCCAGTCTCAACCAGCCTTTGTTTTTCCACTCCACTCACTGCAAAACTGACAACAGGAAAGGTCAAATAGGTCACACTTAGCTGGTTGAAAATGCCACAGCGTATTATCCAAGACAGAGAATATAATTATCTTTTCACAAGTGGCAATTAGGAAGAATGTCCCTTATCAATTCTGTTTAACAATCAACATCTGTAACATGGCAGAAGCCAAGGCGTACAACAGCAAGGCCAAGTTACCTTCGTAAGATTAAAACTAACGGCAAATGCAGAAGGGCTTTGTGTCAGCAGAAAAGTTCAAAAATATGAAATCTGAACAAAAGAAAATACTTGTTCTAAATACTTCAAAACATTTTTTGAAAATTCGATGTGGTGAAAATAGGCATTTGGTCAGGTTTACCACACCTTGCAGAGGTAATGGGTAGCAAATAATTTAGTGTTTTTATGGGGTAGTTTGCAGAGAATATTATCTCTTTTCCACAGATAGATAAATAATTTTTCATAAAGGAAGAAAATGATCCCACTTGTTACTAAACTCATTTAGAGTGGACAGGGAAAAAATGGAGTTAAAGAGAAGTTAAGTCAGCAGTTAAAAAGTGAGAGCTAATTCGGGATACCTCTGCTTCTGGCTGCCTGATCTAAGTACTTGGAATTACTTTCTGAAGTTTTCAATCGTGGTCTGGCTTCAGCCCAGATCTCCTCTGTTCCAGGTCTGTGCTTTAACCACAAGATCATTCCTCAATCCCTCTACAGTGAATAAAATGAAATTATATAGATATTGAAAGTCTTAATTTTGGTGTCTACGGACTAACACTGAAAGTATCCTGGATCACCAACAAAGAGTTCATATGCTGTGAAAGTTTATTTCCTATCATGCCATATCCACAGGGTCGCTCTTTTGCCAAGTTAACTTTCCTGTGTGTAATGGTCTTCAGTTCCATCAGTGAGTGAAACGGCCTTGGACCGGATCGACAGGGGCTGCGCTGTGCACCAACAGACTGAACGGGGCTCTCTGATTTCTTCCAAGTGGTATCTGGTTTTCTCTTGCTTGTCTCAAAACTACAGCATCCGTTTCTGATGGACTCACTGTTGAAAAGCTCTTCCCTTGTATTGTTGAGGGAAGCAAACACATTCAGTTTGGCACCAGACTCACAGAGAATTCCAGTAATTTCCACAGCAATTTAGCTGTGAGCCATTTGGGATGATCACAGAAATGTCCCATGGGATGGATTGAATTAAATTTCCCCACTTCTTTCAAACAGCTGAACAACACACTGCATCCTTCCTTTCTCAGAGGGCACAACCAGCCCCTGACAGTCATCCCAGTGTCCACTTGCAGCAGACTCTGGCTGCATTTTGTATCCAAGAAAATCAGCTTCCTGGTATTACCTAGTGACATGAAAGTCATAGGTTACATAAAGGAAAGGTGATTTTCCTTCTTACCTTCTTTCCTTTCTGAAGAGAACTGGCAACACTGCAGACAATTGGCCATAATGGAAAAAATTATTATCAAAACATTTACAGAAGTGTCAGGGTTACAGGATGTTTGATAAAAAAGGAAATGCTAATTGTCAAACGGCAATTACCCTTGACCTAACAGTACAGAGTGATGACACAGTAACTAACGGATCTATGCATTGAAGTTCCTCCCAACTGGAGCTCTGGAAGACTCTGTCACATGAAGTTCTCCTGCCAAGCTCTGACTACAACATCGTACGTTGAAAGCTTTAAAGCTTTTAAATATTACACACGCAAATTGACCTGATTTCACTGGCACTCAGCACTCAGCAGAAAATAATGTACAATATACTGTTACTGGATCATTGACCAGTAACCCATCACAGACTCTATTTCCATCTTCTACCATAAAGATGAGCACACTGACTCAGTATCAGGTAGTTCACCATTATGGCTCAATCAAGACCTTTTACTTGTTCTCGCAGAAATTACTTTTCTTTCTCTCTATCTGCCAAAAAGATAGATTATAACTTTCTCAATAACTCTTTTTTTATAGTTTACAGAAATCACATTGTCCCTCAGGACTGAAGAGAAAGCCAAAATTTCCCCTGGATGCTTACAGATGGAAGAGTTTAACTTGCCCAAAGCTTACGGGTTCCTCTCTTTCCACTTGCTATTTGACTACAGCTGTGTACAAGATGCTAAAACTAACTTCAAGACCTCCATCTGAGACCTGAGAAGCTCATGATATAACTGGCAAGATGAAATGCAAAAGGAAAGGAGCAAAAACTGCTGGATTTTTATGTACAGGAGGCTGAGACAGTGGGATATTTGCCTCAGACCACATGGAGGGTCAGCATCAACGGCAGGATCTGAGCCTGGGCCCCCAGGTACATTGATCTAAGCCTTCCGCTTGCAGTTGCCTCCTCCAGGCTCAAAGGAAAGGGCTTTTCAAAGCTTGCCACTGCAAACCCACCACAGGTCTGAAGAAAACTCTGTTAGTTACCAGCAGTGACCGCACCCTGACCCTCGTTTGAAATGCATGTGACATTAAACATTAACCAGCCAAAGAACTAAAACCTTGCTGGGGCTGGTCTGAAGCCTGGATCAACAACAGCATGCAGTGTGCTAGGGACAGACATGCAAATGCCAAAGATGCTCTTGTCCGATCTGTTCTTTGGCATTTGGATTCCACTCGAAACCCTTTTAACAGACATAACCTGCTTCTCCATCTTCCCTTGCCTTGAACTGCTGCAGAAGGCAAAAGGAACTGCCAGGCAAAAAAACAAGGAAAACAATGGCTTGCGGTGGAACTTTTCACTGTGAATATCACTGACAGCATCATTTTAAAGCACAAAGGTGAAAGGAGTTTTTTATAGCTGCCGGAAATCCTGGTAACACACTCCCTTTGTTTCCCAGCTACTGGGGCCAGACAAACCTTGCCTGACTTCTTTACCTACGAACATATAACATCCTTGTTCCTGGCACCTCCTACTGCCTGCTGTCAACTCAGCTGTGACACGTAACCATAGTCGAAAAGGGTTGAATTGCCAGGTTTGTAATGCACACACACGTTGATCGAGATTGTCTAACAGCCTCTGGGAGAAGGATGTCTTCAGGGTCCTAATTAAAAGAAATCATAACCAGTCAAATCAAGTGCTTCCTATTTGTATTTTATTTGATAAAGAAGGGATGACACAGATAGTAATTCCCCCAGCCTTGTCTTTTCAGTAAGGGGCCGGGGAGAGCAGTGGGGCCCTTCAAAGCCCTGCAACAGCCGTAAACTAGTCCCAAATCGATTGTTATCCCCAAACCCCTTCTCTGAAGGCTTAATGGTATTTTCACATGGGATCCAAAGCAGGCGGTCTTCAAGGAAAGTTATTGCATCTGGCAAAAAAAATAAAGTTGACATTTTTTGACAAGACCCTTAAGTATGGCTCTCCCAAGAGAGCTGTAACATAGAAGAGGCTGAGCAGGTGGTAATAATCAGCATTACATACATTTGAGCGTTTTCTATAACATGGATTACCATGGAATTCCTTCCTCCCCCTCGTCTCCTTGGAGAGACTTGCACAAATTGCAAGCATTTTCAAGGCCCTTTGATAAGCATTTCTATCACCAGTTTCACAGCTGTAGAGAGGTTGTTTAAAATATATAAAACATGGTCCCACCCTCCTCCAAAGATAAAGAGTAGGGAAGGGGAGGACTCTCTCTCCTTTCTTTCTCGGCTCCCACGATGGCTGTTTTCTGCATGCTACCTAAAAATATTATACCGTTGTGATGAAGCACAACAGAGCGGTGCTTAAGCAGCAGCAAGCCACTATTTGTCTGCCTTGGAGTGAAGGGTGGATGCACAGCCACATCTCAGAGAAAGTCAGTGAGGAAAACCAAAGATAACTACAGAAAGATCAGTGCGTTCTTAGAAAAGGCCAAGAGTAAATTTAAACCTTTTATCCCAATCCTTCTCCTGCCGACACCACAAAGAGGTATATACTGAGGGGGTTTAATCACAACCAGAGCCCCCTTCAAGGCGGAGGGAAGAATCCCACGGGGAAGTGAGATGTGACAATATTTCTCCCATTTATGCAGCCTTATACAGGGTCTCCGGGATGGGAGCCCTGGAGCTCGTTGTGCTCCTGGGAGCTGAGGTCTTGGGCTGAGCAACAGTCTCTGCTACAAAGGCCTTACAGTTTAAGATGATGTAATGAAGCAATCAAATGTGTGGCATTTGGAGTTGACATTAATAAATGCTTTTATAATTAGTTCTGTGATACGTTTTCGCTGAATAATATATCGACCAAAAACGCAGCTTCCGGAGGTCACTGAAGCAATTAGGAAATGGTGAGTGGTTTCTGCCTCAAAAAAAGGGGAGAAATGAACTGTGGAAATAGGGGATGGAGGAAGGTCCTTCAAGATAATGGCTCATTTCTATTCAGCAATTTTAATAATCTCTTAATTTTTCATTTCAGAACTCTTTCTTTGTCTTAATATATTGGTTTTATTGGTTTTCATTTAATATTCTTTTTGTTTTGTTCTGAGTGGGTAAGATTTTGCTGGGGAAAGAAAACACTGGCCAAAGTGCTTGGATCAGATAATGCATTCTGAGTCAACATAAAGCAATGATTGCAATTTCTTCGCAAAAATCCACATCTATACTTTCTTGGCTTTCTCTGTATGTTTTTTAGGTTTAGGATATTTTACTTAAAAATCCATTATTGAAATGGCTTCAATAGAAACACACCGCATTCACATGTTCTCCTCGATCTTACAGTATCTTTGCATCTTCACAATTATTTCACAGATTTCTGTAGCCCTAGTCCTTAATGCTTGAGCAGTGACACTGATAGGGACTTTTGATTTTATCCTAGCTAATGTTTACCTCATTCTGATAAAACCATACTTTTATATACATGTGTTTGCAAAAGGATGTAAGAGATTCTCTGTATTGTTCTTCCCCAGAAGAGCTCTGATTGTCTTTTCAGGTAGGGATTGGGTACCAAGATTTTTATCAACAACCCTGATAACTTAGGGGCTTCTTAGCTGAAAATCATAGACCATAATTTTTCTTTCATCGCAAATATTCTAACCCTGCAAAGAGGAACTCTGTCAGCTCTCTCCTGGTTTCAGTCAGTTAATTTCTCCTTTTATTATTTCCTTTTTTTTTTTTTGCTGGAAACCTGCAACAAACTTTTATTTTACTCTAATTCTAGAAGAGCTTCTCAGAGAGAAGCCTCCATAAAACCTTAGTGTGTTCTCCCACGGTGTCCTCTGGCTGGGCAACATTCATGTTCCAGAACACCAAGGGATTTATTTCCAAAGCATACAAGCAATATTCCCTGAAGCCAGAGAAAAGAAATTATAATTTTACTGGTTCATTTCTATGACTTGTGTCGCAACAGCGTCTAACAGCATGGTTAAGAGCAGTTTATTAGGACAATATATTCTTACAATAAGCAAGTTAATATCCATTTTTGCTTTAAAAGATCATTTGTCTGATGATATTGGATTGCTTCATGGAAAGATGAGGGATCTAGAGATGTTCAGGGAACATCTCTGTAGGAGGAAGAGGCTTGAGAGCCTAATAATCTTGGGACATGTACGGGGTTAGCTGCCTGTCATTGCACATCTCTGTACATTCATAGAGCATTTGTGAACGAGCATAAAGGGGAGAAAACTGGGGTACAGCGTGGCCTCAATAAAACAAAAGATTTTCAGTGAACTTAGCAAGACCTGACCATCATAAGTCAGAGTAAAAGCTGAACCACAGTTGTTGCCAAGTATGCCTTTATTCTAAAAAAATGCCCTGCCATGGACCTATGTCTCTTAGTCCTCATGTTTCTCTTGAGTGACCTCTATCAGCTGTGCTTAAACTACCACCTGCTACCCTCCGGGATACCTTCATTTGCCGTGTCACGATTTTCTAGGATGCTCTGAATGGGAAGTATCTCTCGCTCAGCCCTACAGAGCTTGTTTTAGGGGATTGGGAGCCCCAGACTAATCAAAGAACTCATGCCTTGGCTCACCCTGGACAAAGCCTTATAATCTCATGGCTTGTCACTCCAGCCTAAAATTGGAAATCGGTCTCACCAAGTTCATAAATAAGGATTTTTAAGTTTATTTCAGATACTTGAGTGTTGACACAGTAATAGAGCACTCCAGAATGAATCATGACCTTCTGATGTGACAAGGGGTGTCATCTTTTTATTGATAAAGTAAAATATTAAAACCAATGACTTTCATCCGATACCTACAGTCATATAAATGCACATGGGAGAGCGGGCTGTAAAACGAGAGCTGGCACTTGAGGTAGCTGGGGTCTGATTTGCATACAGCCAAGTAAAACAAGCTAAATAAAACATGGATGCAGAAGTAATATTTGCGCACTAAGGGAAAAAGAAAAGAGTGGTTTCACAGATGAGTCTTCCCTTTGGGAAGGGAAAAACTTATTACTAATAACTAAGCCTGTCATATCACTACGATACTTGCTGATTCTGGACTCAAGGCAATGAACACACTAGTCTGATTTGTGGGTCAGTGCCTGTTCTGCGGATGCTTTGCAAGTTCCCATCAAGGGAACTCATATTACGATCCCACGCGAGCTGGTCATTATAACAAAACGTGGAGAAGGAACTCCAATAGCATTGGTAGCTGTATAGAGTGGTCTTGAGTTTTTCACTTTCAGGCTCGGTAGTGCCTCTGACTAATGGAGCCATAATTAGTTAAGCCAATTATTTAAGGAGATCTTCAGACTCTCTTCCTTCTACTTCCTTTTCCCTTCCTTTGCAAGCTGCCTCCAGTTAGGCATCATGGTGCTGCCTGCTTTCAGCTGAAGCCTCTGCACGGCCACAGCAGGACACAAGTCTCTGATTTCCAATCACACACAGAGTTCCTGTTTCTAACAGGGGGGTTGTGAGATCTTGGACCTCAAAGGGAGAATAGAGGGCAATTCCTCAGCTGGGGAAAGGGCAGCAGAAAATGTGGTCTGAATTATCATGTCATTCCACAGTGCTGGCTTTGGTTGCTGACAGTTCATCAATACAGCACTGCCTAGCACTGAGAGAGGTTCGTCTCTGCTTACACTAACACATCCACGGCGCATACTGATTAGCTGACATCTGTCATTGTTCCCGACTGCCACTGCACCGCCTGACATCAGCCAGACTCCGGCATGTCATTAACATCTGATCAGCAGAACTACTGGTTTTATATTGTACCCGTACTCCGGAGGCTTGGGATGAAACGTTCACTCCCACAAGAAACTACCCAGAGTCTAGCTAAAGTCAGTGCAGGTCAGGAATGAGAGGAACATCCGATGTGCTGCTCCACTGCCTCCTGCATCTGCTCCACGTGAACCACTGTATTCTATTGCAAAATCAGGTCTCTGCCATTTGTTGAACTGAGATCAGGCCAAAAATATGAGGTGTTCGACAATACGGTTCTCACAGTCCACACAGGGTAAATAAATCCTGCGTGGATTCCGTATTTCCATGAAGAATTGTGTACTACGCTGTACGAGGCATTTGATGATGCTGTATTTACTATTAACGCACCTTTAAAAAACATTGGGTTTATGCTGCTTCTTCCGAAGGTCAGATTTGGGGTCTTTATGTCAAGACAGCACTTTCTAAAAGCTGTGGGGTAGTTCATATAAGAGCTGTTAGATTTATTTCCTGGAGCACTGGCCGTAAACTGGTTTTTGCATGTGGCTTCTTGTTTAACCCGTAGGAAACTAGATTCAAGACACTTTTTCAATGTTAGCAATTAATCTGCACAGTGCTCAACAGCCTATTCTGGACAAATATGGAAGCAAATTCAGGAAGAAGCGAGTCCTTCATGGAAAATAACCCAGCTAACCTTGTGCTGGCTGCAGCCTTTCCATCTTCTGTCCTGTGGGATACATCACTTGACCAAAGCTGAAAAGATACGCTGATACGCCATTCATGCAAGGGAAATAGTTTATGCTTCTAGTTTGCCATTGGCAGAGATTGTTCTTTTCTTTCTAGCAAAATAGCTGTGGCCCACAGAAACGCTGACTCGCCATTGTAAGACGCGTGGTCTAAATGCCTTCCATAAGCCTGTGGTGACTCATAAGCTCTAGAGACTTTCAGAGCGTTGCCCTGAGCCAGATGGGAGGCCCAGATTCTTTTAATGCTAAGTGTGACAGAAAGAGAGCCTCTAACCCGTTACCGGAGCTGCTAAAACCAATTGTACGGGAGGCAATATTAGGCATGTTTAAAACATTTCAGGAAGAGATTAGTTAAATGGTATGCTGGGCCTTTTCCTCCAGCTGGGCCCACAAGCAGCGACAGCAAATGCAGGCTTTTCACTGGGGTTGGTAATTAGGTCTGCCTCTCTCCCAGGAGATTAATTCTCTGCAGAACAGATTATGGCAGCCCAGCTCCTGTATCCACGGGCGGACTCCGTCAGCAGGCTGATTTCAATTAGAGGAGGTAAGTGCTATTGACTTCTCCCATGTACGAGGAGGTAGACGTGTGGGGTAGGAGCCAGATAAGAAACCAGATTACTGAGTTAATCTTCCAGTTACAAATGCGAGAAAGAACCTTAATCTGCTATCTCCTAAAAGAACACATTTCTTTATTTCATTGCGGTCAGCTGAACCCTGATAAATGATGACTCGCAAAGGGAGAAAATATTGTGTGGTTTTTGTTCTGGCTTTCTTTTTTACAAGATGAGAAAACACCGATGTTTTGTATCAGCAATCAAAGCCTTGACTACCTTAAAAAACTCCGTGGCATTGGAGGACTAATCAAGTTATAACCTCTTAAGAGGCAGAGGGCTGAGGTCATGTTTTCACGGGACAGGAACTCAGGCAGCATTAATGCTTTTCCATGGATCTGTCCCCCTGCTTCTGACAACGTATTCCCACGTTGTTCGTACAAAACACCACCCCGTAGCTGGGGCAGAAAGCGGTCCCCTTTTTGAAGTACTTGACCAAAGACCGGCTGTGGCCTCCTCACTGTGCATCACTGTTGGCCAAAATCTCAACGTACTTGTTTTCCTTGACAACGTCACCCCAAGCAGGACTGTTCCATGGGCAAACCATGCCTGGTTATGGCTGTGTGTCTTTCTTTGGTCCCTGCCTTCTTCATGGGTCCTTACTGGTGGATTAAAAAGAATTCACAACTCAGTAAGTGAGTGAAACACCTGAAGTATGAGTGATCACTTAATAGGCAGCTTGCTGGAGATCTGCTTTCTGCCGTGTCTGAACCCTGCTGAAAGTGAATAGGGATCCATTTTACTTCCACAGTGAGGATCAAAAAGCTGATGTTGCTGCTCCCGTTGCACATACAGATTCCAGTGAGGTGATGTATTCCACAGCATTTCTTACAACACCTATTCAGGAGGTAAGAGAAATGTTCTCAGAGGGGTTCACACAGTTCATGTATCAGAGACAGTAAGGACAGCTGTAGAGGAGGGGTTGAGGATATTTAGAGCACACTGTTTCACTTTGTTGCACTGGCAGAAAAGCCAAATATTTTCTGTTTGGTGACAGCAGGGGCTGCTGAGCAGGTGGAGAGAGATGTGCAGGTGGGGAGATCACACAGGTTTCAAGAGCAATTTCACATCTGCACTCAAGGCCTCTCTTTCATCGCAACATTTATCTCTTCTTTTGAGCACCCCGACTGCAGGAGGGGTTCTTTTCGTAGCTCGAGAGTGATGCTTAAATAATGATGCTTACCATGTACCGCTTCAAAGTCTCATACAAGCAACAATTACTTCACTCTCACAACAGTCCTGTAAACTGGGCAAGCTCTTTCTGTATTTTTATTTGCAAAAGATAAAGGAATAGATAGAGAAGTTCAGTTCCCTCAAGACACGCATCCAGAGATTGGCAGAGCCTGAGCTACAGCTTGGAAATCACAGTTAACACCCAGAGTGCTGCAATATGTCAGAGAGGTCGGAAAGTTAAGCAGTGGGTGGGTCTACAGGATTTCTCATGGAGAGAAGAGGTTGCAAACTCTTCTGAGCAGACTTGCTGGTGCTCAGCTCCAAAGTCAGGTCTAGGACCCAGCTCTCCCGCTCGAAGGACAAGAGAGCTGAGATGGACATGGGTGTTCACAGGAAGGAGCATGCTTTGAAGTCCTAATTCTCAGCTTGGCTCACAGCCAAGGGGCTCCAGTGAATTGGCATATTTGGAGGAGGATCTTCTGAAATTGGTGGATACAACCTTTTTAGATGGTGCTATTGTTATCTAAGAGACGTTTCAGGTTTTCTTTCCTTTTATGGTTTTATTCTGCTATCTGTTAGTATCAATATTTATTTTCACTGAGAATTTCACAACTCACCTATTTTGCAGTAATACCAGGTGATTTAGACATGATTCAAGCAAAGCCTGTTCTGCCTAGGAAATTCAAGGTATCTGGTGAATGAAGAGTCTGAACCTCTGCAGAACTTGTTACTGACAGATCCAGTTTGATTTTGATTTGAAGTGGTGAAAATTCAGACTATTTCTATTTTTTTTTAATCAATTGGTCTATCAGAGACAAAGCTGCAAAATTCTCAAATCTTCTCTTTAACTTGCGTGTGAATTTCTTGCTGCTACTGGAGATTTTCATGTGTTCAGCTTCTCTACACAACAGGGCTTAAGCCACTGCAGAGGTTGGGACTTTTCGAGTCTTATCGTAAGATAAAAATTAAAGTAATTTTGATAGTGTACTATTTTCAAGCAGAAACACCTTTTCCTTAGGTAAAAAATAAAGAAATACGAGGAAAGCAGGACAGCCATGTCTGATAGCTGAATAAACCGAGCAGTTGAAGTTCAATAAGTGAGTGATTAAAAGTCTCTGGTATGTAAGCGTACATCATGAAAGCCCCGCTAACCATTCCTCTTGCAGGTATAAGCAGCTGACATTTCCATGTAAAAAATGTTACTCCGTCATGATATTGCTGTTTCCATATGTATGGGAACATATATACATGTCGGTGTTTGTGGGTATAGCAATACCCTGGCAAGCTTTCCCCTGTACCCTCTATATAAGTGTGTAGGAAGAAACATTTTAGAAAAGGTAGATTTGCACCCCGCCAGTTCCCCAGCAGCACACACAGTACTGTGATTTGACCAAGTGTGGAGTACAGCTGAGGAAGGATTATAAATTATTTAGCCAGGTGTATTCCAAATGCCAGATTAACTGTGTCTGAATTTCCTCTGGTATTTGTCTCTCATATTCTTTAAAACTTCCTTGTGGTGAAGACAACAAAATTTCCCTAGGCTACCTATTCCAGAACTGAACTTTCCTTAGTGTTAAAAGCCTTTTTCTATTGTCAAACCTAAATCACCCTCACTGTGACTCGAGACAGATACTTTTTGTACCATCTCCACTGGGCAACAACAATAATTTGTTTCTTTCCCAACGTAAGAGGAAAGTAGGTAGGTCTAAAATATTAATTCTTCACAGAACTATATGTAATTGTTTTCTGCTTCCTCAAGATTTCCTTGGAATCCCTTCAGCCAGTCACCTGAGTACCCTGGCAGGAATTTCCTGAGGCCTGGGTAGGATGTACCTAACTGGGGTGAGTCTGACCAGCCAGTTCATCCAGTGTCATAAACAGAATTTAGGAAAAAAGGCATAAGCCCCCTCACCTCTACCTGCCAATCGTTTTTCCTCTCTAGTGAGTATCACGCCAACATTATGCTCTCTGCTTACAATAATGCGTTATGGAATTGCATAATTTCCATACACACTGCGTTCATTTACAGCAGGATCGAACTTTTGTCTTTGCTCTTCTGATTTCTTTCTCATTTTTCTTCCATTGCATTTGTATTTGGTCTTGGGAATTTTGATGCCATTTCCACTATTCTCTGTTTCATTCTGGGGCTCAAGAACTTTGAAGAACACATGGCTTAAGCAAGTTTGAATCTAGATTCTTTTATTTTTTTTTGGGGGGGGGAGGGATTTGCACAGCTTCTTCTTGCATCATTAATAAAATTCATTAGAAAATCACAAACTCTTTTAAACACGTCATCCTTAATTCTGTTTTACAGGCTGTGATCAGTTAGTGTCTACAAACAAGTAAGACTGGTTTCAGCACAAGAATGACATTAATGTCATTTTCTTCCTCATGCCACAAGCAGACCACCTTTGTGCACTGACTTCTGCGTCACAGCCCTCAGTTTGATTCCAGTCTCACAAACGTAAGTAACCTCATGCCAAAGCCCTATGGGCTTTGCTTTCTGCAAGTGTCTTAAAAATGCCTCCTGTTTAGCAGGCAGTAAAGATGATATAGTCACTGCTACTGGCTTACAGGAGTGCCACGAACCACAGCAGATAATTAAAATTGTCAGGTGTGATATCTGCGGAACAGTTACCCAATTCATAAATTCTTATTTGATCTATATCCGTTCCAATCCCTCCTAGTGATCGGTGACTGCAGTCACCGTGTGCAGGGCAAGTCTGCTGGGAATAACAGTTCATTTCCCAAGGAGTTCCCCAGTATGTCTTGTCAAAAGCAGTAATGGATACTCTGCAGGAAATTCCAAAATTCAATATTTTTTTCCTGAATTAAAGCTGAAATCTTAAATACAGCTGCAAACTCCCAAGAACCCAATCCAGGAAAACTTCTTTCTTTGTTATAAATCCCCCAGTAAAATCCAAATATTCAATATAATATACTAGTTGTCTTTCTGTTGCAGTTTGTGTTCTAATGTCGGAATTAAATTGAGATTATTTAAAATACACTAGGTATACTCTGTGCATGAATCAGAAAGAAACACAGTGGCTTTATTAAAACAAAAAAGCTAATTCTTTTTAATAATTTTTCTACTTTAAATTATCAAAACTGGTATTGTCCAATTAAATGCCATGATTTTTATTTAAGTGGTTTTTTTTCCTGTAGAGGCTGGTCAAACAATTTGCTCTGTTCTTATATAACCAATGAAAAGCGAATGAGAGAAACAGGCAGGACTGACTCATCAAAAACCAGCAGTCAGATGCAGTCAGCTGAGGAAAGTTCCTATTATGCGTTTCCCCTTTGGGGCTTTTTTAAAACTCTGCTCCGTGGTCACTCATGTTCTTCGTTCATAGCTGAGGACCTCACTCTTTGAGTTCGCATTTCCTCGCCCACTCATCCCTTCCTGATGCTGACGGAAGATGGTGAGCGCGTACAACGGTAAATACCTTCACTTCAAAGGGAAGACAAGCTGTGTTTGGCTCGCTGAGCAGCACAGGGCGCTGGTGCCTTGCACTGCCACAGTTCCTTGGTAGTTATTCAGTGATCTGTGATTTTTTGGTTTATTTTCAGAACTAACCCTTGGCACCATGTAAACACGGTGACCTTCTAACTTTGTAGGAAGTCTTTCTGAACTATTTGCTGAGGGAAGCATTAATTCACTAGGCGGTAAAGAAGGGGTTTAGTGCCAGACCCTGTAAAAACGCCTCTGAGGCTCTGTCTGCTTTGGTAAATTAACCATTCCCAGCACCTTCTCTGGCACAGAAGCTGAGCAACATGAAAGATTAGAGGTCTCTATAGAGGCTTAAACCCCTTTATCTTTTAAAACAGTGCAGAGGGCTGTATTATTTTTATTTACTGCAAATGGCCCTTGGCCCCACTGTTCCCCAAACAAGAGGCAGCATGGTTTAGAAGAGCCTGGGTTCACTTGGGCCACAGCCATGCCAAGAGCCATTCTAACAGTACAGAAAACCACGCAATCAAGCCCCAGGGCCTGGGAACATCCCCCAGTACTGTTTAACTCACTAATTACAGGTTTACCTTCAGAGTAAAATTTGAGTCCCTTCATCAAATTTGAATAAATGTATTGAGTCAAGGAGGTTTTGCAGGAAGGCACAAGGGTGTGGATACCACGCATGACCTACAGCACGCATTGCCCTACAGGCTCACATCTCTTCTTGGGCTCCTCAGCCGATTTCTTGCAGTGGGTGAGGTCACCCTGTTATCAGCATCTTCCCGTCAGGGAAAGCAAGTGATCTCCACAATTTCGATGCACCATGTCATTTGCTTCACAAGATGCTTCTGACTTGCTCCTCTCATTTTCAAGCTAACATTGATATTAAAGCAGGACATATAATGGGCAACCCTTGCCATTCCAAAACCTTCTCTGCTGTTGTCGAGCACCTTCAGGTTTTACCAAGAAACCAATCAACATCCACCACAAAGGCTTGAAAACCCTGTTCTGCCTCTGTAATTGAGAACTCGCTTTCATTCAGTGTGGGAAGGAGCACGAAAATGATTTACTGATTTAGGAACTGGGTGGAGCAGACCACAAAGGAATAAACTGGAAACATGTGGTGTGAATTATTTGCAAAGGAGGAGGGAAAG
>NW_010430737.1:57764-58643 GCF_000710305.1 Buceros rhinoceros silvestris
AAGAGCCTGTAGAGCTCTATAGATAGATCTGGATATATAGCTGTATAATGTGGAGTACCAGTGAAACAAAGCACAGATGATTAGGCCAAACCAAACATTCACATTAAACATTGCACTTGGCCTCGTTTCAAAACAGGCAGCAGCCTCAGCAGGGAGAGGCGGCTTGCCAAAATTGCATCAGACACACATTAGGGAAGGAGGAAATGAGTTTACTTGGGCCAGCTGTGACATCAAAGGGGTTGGTCTTGAAGTGGATTGTGGGAAAGGGTTCCCCCTTCGGTAAAGTTTGCAAAGTTCAGCCAACCCTTTGTAAAGAGACCCAACTCTGAAGAGAACTTGACTTGTTGGGTTTGGGTTTTTTTTCCCTTTCCTAAAGAAAACCAGAATTCTCCATCAGTCAGTCAGAAGCGTGAGACTGGGGGCTGCTGGAGGAGGGAATAAACCTGAAGGGAAAGGGTGGCGTGAAGGCATGAAGATGTGTTCTGGAGGAGGATTGAATCCTAGTCTGAATAATCTCTCTTACAAAAAACGCCCCAGTAACAAGCGTTGCTCTGTGTGCTAAAAGGATTGCAGTAGTTTTTTATTAAGAACGGTCTTACTGAGGTAAATTAGGAAGGCAAAGCTATGAGGAACCATTCCCTAGTTCAATACTTGCTCTGAACTGCAGCCAGCCTAACGGAAACTGTAGATAAAACTCAGAAAACAAAGCAAGATGAGACAACTCCTGGCATCGCTGAGATCAGTGACCCAAGTCCCACCAACATCAGGGAGACGCGGACGTAGATCAGTCCACCAACTGCTGGGTTTAGCCAGTCTCCCACTGACCTCGCAGTCCTGCTTGGAGGCCTGGGGCAAATTTTCACAGATGTACTGCTGAAG
>NW_010430737.1:58705-59610 GCF_000710305.1 Buceros rhinoceros silvestris
TCCGGCTGAAGGAGGTCCCTGACTCAGTCCGACATCCATCACTGATGATGAGAGATGCTTCAAACAATGCATGGGCCGTACTGTTTCTCTTTGGGACACCTAGTATTCCACGTTACGTGGAAAACGGGCGGTATCTAAATACTGTTTTGCCACTAAATACTTCAATGCCGCTTAAACAGCTTAATTGCATCTCTGATGAATCTCTGCTGATTATGTCCTAGAGACTGAAGTTGTAGAAGTAACGCATTTAATGGAAGGTTTCCAGGTTTTCAAAATATTTTTTGTTACTTCTTTTGACGATAATTTACAAGTTATTTATACTGACAAAAAACCCCAATTCCAGTGCTATCCAGAAAGCTTCGGCTTATTCTTTTGAAGGTATATTTGGTCAAGATCTGTAATGGTATTCTCTTTATCCTCAAACAGTGTTTAATTATTTTCTTTTACCAAGTACCTTCCTAAGACTGGTTTTACTTTCAATCTGCCTAGCTGTACCAAACGCTTACCCTCACAGAGAACGTGTCAGTGTATCACCACCAGCCCAGGCACGACACGCAGAGTAGTGCATCCACCAAGGTAACTCAGAAGAGACCCGTAACTTACGGTTCCTCAGTATTAGGGGTTTCGTGTCTCCTGGTAAATTAACAAGTGCCAGGGCATGTTCCCCAGCACTGAATCTCCACCACCTGAAGTGCCGAACCGTTTTGACCTGGATCAGCAGGCATTTTCCCAAGCAGCTCTGGGTGCAGCTAAGTGTTAGCACGGGTGGGGAAACATTCCCAGTATGAAATTTGGTATTACTTTCCCAGTGGCAGAAAAAAAATTGTAGACACACACACACTGCAGCATATAGCAATCTGAAATTCCAGTTCAGGATATTTTCAAGGATCTTTTCATTGCTCAGC
>NW_010430737.1:59728-66197 GCF_000710305.1 Buceros rhinoceros silvestris
AGGAAATTGAACTGTCTGAAAACTGAGACCTCCACAAGTACTAACGCTTCAAAAAATCTCCACTGGGATTTATGCTTTGAGAAGAGTTTCAACGCAACAGCCCCAGCCTCTCTTAGCTTTCTTCGAGAAGAAGGAAGACACTCACGTGGTATTCCGCTTTCAATCACCTTTCTTTCCTGGTAGTTGATGCAGAGGCTGAGAGAGGTCTTCCCTGAGCCCTGTGGATCGTGAAACTCCTCTTTGATTGTGTGGTGCTCTAAAGAACGGCCAGCGTAGGATTGTCTTTTACCGGCAAAAGTGTAACAATACCTTTGTGGTTTTATCTAAAAAGTATGTATCCTTTCCTTTCGAGTTTCTCCACAGTGGTTACAGTCGCACTGCCTTCTTACAAAAGTCACTTGTGTTTTGTCACGAGTGACCAAAGATTTTATATTTTAAGGGAAAAAAAATCTATACCAGTTCTTTTTTAAACAGCTAGATCTCGGGGTCCATCTATTTCTTCCTTTTACCTAAGATCCTTATACCAGCTGAGATCAAATGCTCTTTGTTAATCTTTCAGGGTACGATACTGTGTGAGATAGATTCTGCTGCCTCACAAAGGGTCCAATTATGAAGCTTAACCAACATTTATATAGTGCTTTGAGTTTTTCAGAGGGCAACTGTTATAACACTATGCACAAATATTTATTATTATTAAAGCTGTAAATCTCTCCTGTCAGTGCTTTATCAGTTAGATACAAAATTATTTCAGGTGCCAACCCAAGGACAGTAGTCGACACTGGTAATTGGAAGTATTGAAACCATTATAATAAATATAAGGAGAGAGGATGAACCGATATAAATCAAACATGCAATGTGAGGTGGTTGGAATAACCAATTTATTTTCACTCAAGGGTTATAGCCTTGTGTAATTGGCACTGATGGTTTCTCTGCGCTTCACCATTTGTGAATTTTGTGGTCATCCCTCAATCACAAAGATGAACTGACCTACCCCCATATGTAGTAAGTGAAGTTTAAAATAATCGCTAAACATTTTGTTTCCATTATTGCAGTTAGACTTCAGATCTTGTAAGAAGGTTTAAAAAGTGTATTGAAACTGTACACATGGAAAATGGGGGAATCTTGAGCTGGGCAAAGGTTTCCCTGTTCCTTACCTGACTACACACTTCTGAATAATTCTCAGGTTCATCTTGCTCAGCTTTTTCTGTTAAACTCTAGTGGGTCCCTTTGAGAACCAAAAGCTGTTGTGCCTTTTGAAGCATCACAATAAATAAACAGCAAATGTACGTTGGTTCTGTGCTATCCCCATGTCTTCTTCAGCTTCTGACTCAGCAGCATGCTCTGCGTATTCCTCAGATGTTAGGAGTTAATTCCTCCATCCCTATTTCCTAATAGCTCTTCCTTTCTATGACTCCTTTAGTCCAGAGCCTCTGGCAATAGCAAAGGGCTGCAGAGACAGGCACAACTGTTGTTTCTTTGGGCACAACCTCACCTTCTTAATACAACGAATTGGAGAAATGCTCATTAAATTCTATGTCTTGTAGGTTTTCTCTAGTATTTATTTACACAGAGATGTTTGTTCTTGGTTGCACATTCCTCTCAGAAATCAGGACACTAAATTTCCCAAATTTAGGCTATTAACAAGAAAAATTGCTTTCAAATGTGAACAGAGGGTGAATCTTCTAGCATTAGAGAACCAGGAAGCTTAATGATGTGCCTTAAGAAGCACGCATTTAAAAAATACCCTAACAATAAAGTTTGAAGCTTGTATCTTGAGTCCTTTTCAAATTTTAAATATTACTTCTTCTCTCTTTGTTTAAAATTAGGTGAAGTAAAATTGCTTTTGCCCTCAGTTGCATAATTATTTTTTCCACTCCATTTAGCAAGCCTGGAAGCGCGGTGTTTTCCTGAAGCAATATAAGTACAATGATGTCTATAAACTGTTATACTTCAGTGCGCTCCTCTAATCATCAGTTTCCGAGTTAGAACTTCAAACTCTTGCTGTGCAGGTTGTGTCCCAGTAATACCAAAACAAGCTCAATTTCAGCTTCACACGTTACTGCGCGTGATTCAGAGCCGAGCTGGTGAAATAGCATAATGTTCCAAATAAAAAAATACAGCCACTGAATTGCAGCTTCTGTTCAAGTAGATGTTAAGCCGTCTTTCTCTTTTCTCAAGCCAGCAGGCTCGTGGCTCCTCTGTACTGCGTGCAGATCTCAGTGGTGTTAACACCACTGTTGTCTCCTGGCCACACAGTCAATGCCAGCCCGCTGAGATGGAGATCGGCAGCGGGATTTCCAGTGGTGCGGTTAAGCCTGCTGTTAAGCCATTGCTCTGCAAATTCAGAGTAGGTGGCAGGATTCTTCTCCTGTATGTTTGGTGCCAGACCAAAGAGTTGACAAGCTTGAATTCCATCCCATCCTAATTAATCTAAATTAATTCCTTGAAATCTGATTAATACGTTGATTTTCATTTGAAAATTGGGTTTTGCAGAAGATGAAGGTGTGTTGCCTAGTATTCAGTTAAAACTGCTGCTTCATTATACCACTTGGCTTTGCTGATAGGTTGGTCCTAAAATGGCATGTTACGTCACACTTGGACATCCTGGAGATATTGCCACTGTCTAACCTAAGGCACATGATCCAAGCATGAAAACTAACTATCAATGTCCCAGGTCCAAGCACTATTACAGCAAAACTGAGATTTCCAGAGGGCAGTGCTGGAAGGTCGCCTTTTTTTCCTAATGAAGAGCCCAGAGAAACAGGTTAAAAGGTTCTGAGAATATGGCTCTGTGAGTAACCATGGGTTTTGATTACTAGAATGATGCCTCTGAGATAAGTTGACCAGAGATAATTTGTGTAGTATTCTGCTGTAAGTTTTCTCGTATCTATAAGGAAAGGAGCACTTTTCTCCTGGTTCATAACTGGTTCGTTACATCAGTCCTGGAAAGGGTCTAGTAGGGAACTGAACTGACCATGGATATAAGGATTTTTCCTGTTTTCTGAAAATTTTCGTTGGTAACCTCTGACAGACATAAAACCTGCCTCGTTTGTTACATCACAGGATGCAAAAGAAAACAAAAGTCAAAAAGGGGATGAGTAATTTATCTGGGAGAAACATCTGTGATCGTCTGAACTGGTCCATGCTGTAGCTTGGGCTTACCAAATTTTCAGGTTTCTTGTTTGTTTGAATGGAAGCTTTATTCAGTGTACATGTGTGTGTGCAGGAGGGAGATGAGGGATCGTACTCTGCAACTTTCAGTCTGCAATACAGCAAAAACAATCAGTCTGAATTCACCATTTTTTACCCTTCTTCAATCAAATTGATCAAGTGTGTACAATGAAGATGCTGTCCTTTTACCCGCTATTAGCTGAGCAGTTAGAACATTTTTCCTGGATGCAGTAGAACCGGCTTCCTTTCCTTCTACACTCTGAAGTTATTTCAGCGTGTTGCAGACGAAGGGCGGATATGAACTTTCATGCCCGTTTTCCCATTCCAAATATCAGTGTAATGTGGGGGTAGAAGGAGGAGGCTGCCTCAGAACGGATGCGCACTATTGTTAATGATGTCTCTTCCACTTACTGTGGATAATTAACCCTTGATTAGGGCTGGACATGGAGTCCAGGTGCTCTGCTGCCCAGCTGAAGATCTTGGGGACAAAGTCTGAGCTACTGGTTGACTCCCAGTGCATATGACTTACCCTCAAGTCCAAGGATACTTTAGTTTGCCTGTTCTAAGCAGCTCAAGCTATTCATCCTCAGGCAGGCTCCTACCTTTTCTTTGAAGCCAGTAAGCAAAGCGTGTCTCTCTGAAGAACTCCAAAGAAAGCCCAAGCTGCAAGAGTCGTTGAGACTTTCCCAGAACACCCTAAAGTCTTACTGTGAAATGATAGACCATGGTTCAGACTTCATCTTATCTTGGATGTTTGTTTACTCAAGTGAGTAGCAAAACAACTGGATAATGGCTTGTTCTGAAACAGGGTTTCATCTGTCTCTTCAATAAAGCTGTTTTCTGTGTTTCTGATATTTAGCAATTAAGCAGATGTTTCCAATAAAGGGGTAATAATCCAAGTAGTGGTCACTGGAATATGTTTGTCCCTCAGAAATAAGTGCTCAATATTGCAATTCAACATTCTGAGACTAGCTCGATTCCAGATCAGTTTTCAGCACAGAAGAAAGACTTTTACAATGTAAAAGGTACTTTTCTGCTCTTCTAGAAACAAAACCCAAGAGCTGTGATTTCCCTGGAGTGTTTTCCCTTAGTCCTGATTAACACAGTCCACAGGAAAAAAAAATGTCATGCAAATTAATGAGTTAATCGTGCTGAGGAAGTAAAAGTAACTTATTTGTATGGTAGTTTTAAATGTTTTCATAAATTTTTAACTCTGTAAGTACACAAACGGAGTGAGATCCGCTGGCCGTTTTGCCATGGGTTCACCAGAGCCCAGTCACAGAGGGGACTCCGTCGCAGTGAGCCAGTATCTGCGTAGGGGAGAAATTTGCAGTGCTGCACTAGTAGTCCTTGAACAGTTTCTTTGTGGAAAAGCCTGCTAGCGTTTCCTGATTAAGCTGGCTCCACAAAAGATACTTAAGGCTAGACAACGAGCTCATTGTCACTGCTCTTACACCATGATTTGGAAATTGTTTTAAAGTCTCTTGCCCAGGGTTAGTATTAATATTTATCCCATCTCATACATAATGAAAATAGCTTGGTAAAGTAATTCTATACATGTGTTGATTAAGTTTTGGTTTCTGGAGTTACGTCTTTGTTTCTGACTAAAAGGTAGTTCAGCCAAAGAACATGCACAAGATCTACCCACAAAGATCTTTACTTTTTTGTTCATACAATAAATAAACCCTCTCTTTTTCTTTAAAGGAAATTGAGGAGTGGGGAGTCTTTTTTTCCTCTTTTATAGCTTCTCAAGGGCAAAATAATAGAGGAATGTATTCAGATCAGATGTGAAAATCTTATTAGGAACATCTGTGCTAATCAATGTTTATAAAAAATGTAAATAAATTACACAGGCGGGGAATATTAGAAAAGATGGTTCTTCGTTTTCTCCCTCTTCAAGCTATTACGTAAATAAGTCCTGATCCTCCAGATCTGGAGTCATGTGAGTGCTGTCTTTGAAGCTGAAGCATTCACTGAATTAACAGGAATAAATTGCTGCTCACATGGATCAAAACTTGGACGACTGAAGCTCTGATAAAAATATTTTTTCTCGCTTGTGCATCAGATTGAACGAAACAGCAAAAAGGTTTTTTCCCAACTCTTTGTAGGTTAAGAAATCAATTTTAGAAGTGTTCAAATCCTTCACTATTCCTGGCCTTGACTTCAGCTCCAGCCCTAAGGCTGCTCTTACTTCAGAGACTACTAGCAGCTCACAGAGGTCATCTTGCTCACTGGCACCAGAGAACAGAGCATTTTGACTCTCTCCACTTGAGACCAACCATACCGTGTAGTAAATGAAAAGCAAAAGCCAACACAGTGAAATTAGGTCCACCCTACTAGGAAATCCTTTTTTGACAAGGTTTTTATCTAGCCCTTACTTGGGTAGCTGTTTTTCAAGCTTAGCTAATCTCTCCTGGCTGAAATTTAGCTGTGGATAAAGGCAACCGTACAGTTACAACCTCCAGAACTGAGAAATCTCTCTCCTGAAGGGATCTTTTGGCACTCTCCACTAATGGGATCATTCTTCTGCACTAACCTTCACTAGCCAAGAACACTTTGATGCCAAAATATATAACACAGGAAAAAATGCTTCTGCCCTCAGTTTTATTTGGCCAATTTTCCTAGCCTTGACTCAAGCAGAGAAAGCTTTATCATATATCCTGTAAGAGTTCACAAAATGACAGGACACAAGCTGACAACTCAGAAAGCTTAGCTTAGGTGGACTGGCAAAACACTCACAGAGGTGTAGCTACCATGAGTCTACAAACGCAAGGCAAATGGCTAGAGTAACATGGTGGTCAGGCTTGGGACAGTACTTTGATTGCCTTGTACCTAGGTTATTTCTGGGATCGGTCACCACAGAGAATAGATAAATATTTGTATGGATCCACTGGTGAGGAAAGGCACCAAAATAGTGTTTTCAGCATCTTTCTGGGAACTAAGTTCACTAGAGAAAGATTGATCTGTCGGAGGAAAAACATAAATGCTTGAAAATGCCAGAGGTCAACCACTAACCCCCTTAAAATGCATCCCGTGGTAGACTCCTCTAGCATTTTGAAACATTTCACGACTAGATATTTTTTAAGATATAAGCCAAGATCTATGTTAAAATTGTGTGGAATTCCTACAGCAAAAGTATTTCTTTTCCATTTGCCCACCTTCAGATTATACTACTTGACCTCTGTTGATTTTTATTTCAGGAATATTCAGCCATATGATCCTAGATTAACATTTCAAGTTACACACTCAAGAAAGGAGATGTCGTACTGAAACAGGCCAATGATTGTAGGTCTCTTTC
>NW_010430737.1:66272-100713 GCF_000710305.1 Buceros rhinoceros silvestris
CTTTCCCTCCAGCAATAGCCAACACCTGGTGCTTCAGGGGCATTTGCAAACCTGTCACTATACACAACACCGGCAATGCAATACCCTGTTAATAATCTAATTTATCATCATTTAAAACAAGGTAACATAGTCCCTGCACGATTCAAATTCTTTCTACTATTCAGCAGCTGCGCAGTTAGAGGAAGTCAAGAAAAGTACATTATGATTTTCATTCAAACACCATGCTCTAACGTCACTCTTGTTCACTTCTTAGGTTTGTTCACAGGGTACGTGTTCGGGTACTGCGGTCAGCTGATCTCGTCTGGCTTTCAATAGCCATTTGCTCAGCAGAGCACTGGGCAGCACCTTCTGCTGTGATGGAGGCGCCAGTGCTGGTTTTCAGTACCACGCAGAGATGTACAAACCATGTGTTTCTCTAAAACATGCATACATTTAGCATTTAGTTAAATGCTCTGAGTTAATTAGAGAAGTTTATTCCAACCAAAACTTTCCTTTCTGTATGTAAAGCCAGAGAAGGTGGGGAAAGTTTTGTGGGTCTTATCCAAGGATAAGGATCTGAGTGCAATGAAATGGATCACTCTAGGGTAGCTAATTCTCTGATCAGACTGAATCACTCACGATGACAGTTTTGTGGAAAAGTCCATCTTTATACCACACCTTGGAGCAGGTATTTGGGTGGGATTGGAGATTAAGCTGTTGGAGGTCTTCCCTATGCTAAGGCAGGTTGTGGCCAACTATGTGGTAGTTTCACTGGATACTTATCTGGATTTGGATGGCTTATCTTAGGCTTGATTTTCCAACTGGCATTTAATGATTCCTATCTCCGAATCAAGCTGTCATATATTCCCAATGTAGAAATCCAAAATTAGTTGTGAGTTTTAAAAATCAGGCCACCAACCCTCATACCCCGTGCTTTCTGCTGTAGATATTACTGGTGACTATTTCTGAGAGAGAAAAACATGAATTTGAACCTCTTTGCTTCTTGACTTTCAACTGCCTATCATGACCAACTCTTGCTTTTGAGCTTAACTACACAATGACTACCAAGAGGTTTTGTCTGTTTTGTTATTCTTACGTCATCGCAGCAATTCCCACCTCCACTTGTGGAGCGCAGATGCAAACAGTTGAATGGTGCTTAACTCAGAAGAGCACTTAGCCTTGAGGTTGACAGCACTTTGCAATCATGGTTCGCTCATGTTTTAGCTGTTTGTTCTGTGGACATCCTTTGCAGGGAAGCATTTAGCCCATGCTGTGTCCGTAAATAAGGTATGGTCACCAGAATCCCCAGAGCCACAAGTTTAAAACCCATTTTACTTACTGGCAAGTACTGATCAGCTCGTATGTTTGAAGCTGGATTAAGGATAGTTGAGCCTTTTCAGAATATGAAAGAAACTCTAATCAGTTACAGTCTCACTCTGGAACTTCCAGCCAAAAATCTTTCAAGCTGTGTGTTTTGCCTGCACTATTTGTCGAACACGTTTCCATGCCTCCTAGAAACAAATAATCTTGACACAGTGGAAACATAAGGGATGCTCCTCACAAAAAAAGGAGAAAGCCTGCCTTAGCCAGCTTCATCCAAGCTGTAAACCTTTCAAGAGGTTGGCTCTTTGGCATGCAGACAACTTAGGGGCTGCTCTGTATATAGGGCCAAACCTCATGTTCTTAATCCCTCTGCTGCCAGCATGGAGGGACTCCATGCACTGAGGCCAGGGGCTTGCACCCCTAGGACCTGTGAGGTGTTTCGGCCCCATGTTTCTACTTCTTCCTTTAAAAAATATTACTAAAAAAAAGTAACCCAAACAAAACCTCCACTAACCTAGTAAAAAAGAAGTCTTTTTTAACAAGTCTCATGCTTCGTTAAGTGAACTAGCAAGAAGACAAAACCCTTCATCCCACAGGGAGGCAGATTTGGCTTTTCCAGAGAGCACTTGTAGGAGCAGCTGACTCCAGGGCCTTTGTGTGGACACCCACAGGCACGAACAGGACCAGAGCCACTCTTGGCTCCTGGGTCTGAAGGAAAAAATCATCAGCTGCACAATTAAGTCTCCCCTAGATCCCCTGGTAAAAGTCTGACATAAATCAAGTGCATTACTGTGGCAGGGAGCCCAAGACTTCTGGGAAGTATGCTCCAACAGCTGCTGTGCCAGGGAACTCAGCAACACTCCAGAGCTGGAGGGAGAGCAGGCTATAATTAGGATGTCGAACTACCCATGGTTGTTTGCTCAGAAATCCTTTGGAAACCTCGGACAAGAGAGACTCACAGCATACTTTCTGTTCCGGGGCAGAGCAGTCCCACAGATCTCCTTCAAGTGAGCTAATGATGGCCTTCTCCTCTGCCCCTCTGTTTCATTGTCTTGCCCCACTTTGCCCTTCCCACCATGCCCCCTCCTTTCACTGGTTACACAGTTCTTAGATAATTCTCTCTGCATTGTTTCATCTCTCATATTCTTTTAATTCTTTTTTCCTTATTGGATGTCTGTAGTTTCTATTAATCAAATCTCAGAGGAAAGACTTAATGAGCAAAAACCAACATCATGAGCCTTTAGTCAGGTGAAACCTTTTGTCCCAGCAATACCCTCTTCCCAACCAACGGAAAATCTGTAAAAGAAGGGCCACTCATCACCAGTGAAGTAATTTCAGCCGTAGCTGTAATAATCTATTGGAATGTTTATTCTGCTGACTTTGAATTGATTTTTATAAAACAGGAGGGCACAGCTCTCCTCCGCAGGTTTTCAAGGAAAGCATTCTGGAAAATTTCAGTGGTAAAGCTGAGCAGCACGATCCCCCTGTCCCCACCACACGTACCAGGATGAGAATTCATCTGTGAGAGTGCCTGAAGCAGTAGTATCTATCTACACGATGTGTGAAATCTGGGGTGGCACCTCTCAGTCTCAGCCCCCTCACCCATGCCATGTTCTTGTAGGGGCAACGGGAAAAGCAAGCCTGGATCTTCTGGGCCAGGTCTGAACCATCAGCCCTACACCAGAAGCAGCAGAATGCAGCTCTGCCTTCACTAAGATGCTTTCTGTCAGCTCTGCAGAGAAGTTAGCAGCAGAGAGCTGGGGTGGGGGTTTTCACCCTTCGGTGGCTGTTCCCAGACACAGAACAAGGCTTTTGCAAGACACTTAGGGAAATACTCACAACACACCACTACCCTCCCGAGGGGAAAGGCTCCTCAGAAGGTTATTCAAAGTGCCAAAGAAAGGTTCTTGCTGTGAATCATTTCCCATGGGAGGCTGACTCTTCGCTTTGAATGCAGAGGAATCCTAGAGGCAGAGACGTGGTAAATATTTTTAGGAACGTACTTACAGAATCGTACCATCCTCTTGTAATATCTGCCATTAACTTCACCAGGGTTACTTGTAATAAGTTCCTGACCAGATTCTATCCATGATATTTCACACAGTTCTGATGGTTCAGTAAGATTTGTGTGGTCATAAAAACCTTTAAGCTAGCAATAGCCACCATGTCTGATAGCGTGTACTAGCGAGCAATTACAGTGTGCGACCTTTACCTGCTGCTCCCAAGGATATGGTGAGTTTGTATCCATTTCAAAGATCGAATAATTATTTGATGGTTCTTGGGAGTAATTCTACAATAAAGCCTTTGGTTTTACAGTCTAGGGGCATGACTGAGGAGATTAGAAAGCAGCAATTCACGCTCGATACCTGAGATTGATCTTGAAATGAGCAGCTGTTTCCCCCTCAAAATTAGACATTTTGCATATATATCACACTGTTAGTTACCCTCAACAGTGCTGCCTCCACGTATGCTCTAAAGAAATCATCATCCATGTTTCAGCCAGAACTACAGTGAAAAAATAAATACACACAAACAATGCATTTATCAAGTCCATCTTTCATAAGATCAAATCAAATACCACAATGAACAATTCATAAATTCACAGCGTTAGAAAAGAGTGATGAAATTTGGTAATCCATCACTTTGACTGTGTGAGATTGTTTCTGACAGTGTGTTTGGTAGTGCTCTGATACTGTCTAGACTTACAGAATTAAATGATCTACTGTCTGTGCAGAACCGAGGCCATTGTGTGAGGGAGTTTGTCGCTATGTGTCAAAAGCACAATGATTTCTGGTGTTTATCCCACATGTTTTCACAGTGAAGACCATTTCTTTGTATGACAAGAACATGATAAGGCAACAGTTTTGGATAAGCTGGAAGATTTGGATGTCCAGGTTTCTTATTTTATGTGTCGTTGCAAATATTTTGCATGCTTATTGACTTGTGTCCTGGAGTCTAGGAGTTAGATCGGGAGTTTACTGCATCCATCTGTCAGGAAAGAACAGCATCTGTTAACATTCAAGGCCTGTCGCACCAGCTCCTAAGGTGGATTCACGACTGGCATCTACAGTCTTCCAGTAGGATAATGGTGCTCATTGAATTTGAGAATCTAAGATTCTTTTTGAACATTATTATGAGAGGTAAGTCCCAAGTCATCCCTGTTCAGGTTATTAGTGTGTTAACAGCATTTATTACATATTAATTTTAATAAACTCTTTTCCACTACTGAGCCTCTCAATTTCTTTTTTATGTACAAGATTTGTACTTGTCTATCATACTGGCAAGTGTATTGAGGGCAAAGAGCAGAATTCAGTCTTTTTGTGGCTGTAGAAATGATTCACAGTTCTACTAGGATGAAAAGCATCTTCCAAATGATATTCAGCTGTTCAATACCATTCCAGACTCAGACTGGCTTCACAGTTACATATGATTTACTAATTATATATGATGAATCTACTTATACTTGGTTCTAACAGACCTGGGTTTAGCACTCTTGGACACTCAACAGGACAATTCAGTGCTGACTCTCAAGCTGGCAATTTTTGCATCCCTTACATGCCTGAGACTGACCGACCTAGCAAACTGAGATACCTCAGTCTACTAATTGTGGTTTTAATGGCAATCCTTGAGGAACACAAGCCCAGTGAAAGAAAACAGCACACTGGTGTCAGTGTATTTCCAAGGCCTGGTCAGAAATAAGTAATAAAAGGTTATTTTCGTCATGCTGTCATAAGATTAAGAATAAATCAAAGGACCTGAGGCAGCAGATTCCATTGATACTAACTAGTTAGAAGACATAGAAATACGGACCACAGGTACTGCTTAAAATACGAATTATTTCTATGTGTAACTGCTACAGAGGGCTCAGGTTTTGTCCACTCTGAAACACTTCTTCTCTGGTGACAAGTTAGGAAAAGTCGATTCTCATCTGTGGTAGGGAAGGACTGTGAGGTATTTTTGTAACTGAGGGCAAGGATACGAGTGCGATAGCATACGTTTTCAGTTGTCATCCTAGATTTCCTCTTTTCATCTGAACATTTTTCCAGTTTAGTCTCTAAACACCTTATCTTTTTGCTTGGCTGGAAAACACGGATCAGCCTGTCCTGTGTTAAAATGCGTAAGGGTGAATCAAATGTATGAAAATATATTTGATGTATTCACATATTTGACAGTCCCAGTGCCAAACTTGAGTGGGCTTTGAGAGCTGTAACTGAAAGGCCCAGAGCTGCAGGTCCCTGGTGATGACTTGTCATTGCAAAAGCATCTCCTGTAAAAGGATGTTCTGCTCATCGGCTAAAAGCTTGAAGAGAGCTTTTTTTTTTTTTTCTTTTTGTGGGAGCCATTCCAGTGCTTGCTTCCTTGCTGAACTCACTGATGGAAGGACAAACAAGGAGGATAAGTAGGAATAGAAAATACCTGCCAGCCAAGTATTCAAGATCCAGCCACCAGTTTTACTGCCCTGCAGTGACATGCCTCAGGCATAGCCTCAAGTTTATGTTTCTGCACCCAAGCAGATGACCAGGTAATTTCCATTTTCCTCAATTCACAGTCAGTGTATGAAAGGAGGGAGAAGAGGAAAACCCCGTGGAAGATACTCACATACATTATCTTTTTGGTGTTTCACCCACCGGTGTTTGCGTGCCACTCCACAGCCATTTGTTTGCTTTGAAATTGAGCCATCACTGTGAAAGGATGGGTCTTGATATGAAGCCACGATGTTGGAAGCAAAACTACTTCCCCGGTGGGTTCTGTCCTGTACTTAGTGGCACATTAAATAGAACCAATTTTTAGGGTCCCAAACCCCAAGGTGCAATTGTCTCTCCTAACCTCCAGGAAGGCAGGTGGCGCCATCGGTGCCTCACCCCTAAATAGCGTTACACCATCATGGGTGTAGGGCTGCCACCCCCAGAACGACACGGACTTCAGCGTTGCTGCACAGGGCAGATCCTGGCACTTTGCACAACCAAGGACAAGTCCAGAGACATGCTCTGAAGTTAACAAATACATCCCCTGACTGCAAATCTTTATTACTTTTTAAGTGAGCCAATATACTGTAATGCAAAATGGCATTATCACTAATGAAATAAGATAATTACACTAATGGCATGACCGGTGATGCTAAGTTCACATTGTACAAGTTGTAATGAGCCTTCTGGATCAATAAGCAGCTCTTTGGCTGGTCACATCGGGCACACGGGGTACAACATTTGTGAGAAAAGCCTTTAGGAAGCGCAGATGGTTAACTCCGAAGATGCTGGAACAATTCTCCTTGAAAGTCCAGGTTTTCCTCCGGTTGCACTTACCAGTCTTATTACATGTTTCATTAAACACAGTGATCTGATTCTACATGAGAAATCACAGTGAGCTAAACAGGGCCGGTTTTCTCGTATTTCTTGAAAACCATGAATGGAGCAGGCTTTGTTATTATGCTTTCGAAGAGTTAAATCTTATTCTTTCAGCTAGGATGGAAAAATCACTGATTTCATTGATAAAGTCCTCTTGATAGGAACTTTCCCAAATGGTGAAATATTTCTCAGTGTTTTTCTTTCAGCAAAAGAAAAAAAGAAATTCCTCTGCAAAACAAATTGGAAAAGATGTTATTTCTTTGACACATCAAGTAAACAAAGCATTTCACTGTGTCTTTCTCAACAGTCACTGCTGTTGGGAAGGAACATAAAGACAGGGATAGTGAAATCTTTTGTCTGTCTATTGCCCTTGGCAGTAATTTTTATTTTTTTTTCCTTCCAGTGGACAAATTCTGGACGGTCTATAAAACTATGCTCTGCTTCTTCAGGAGCCAAACAAGAAACTAATACCTATCAAAAGCAATTGGTTGGAAAGCAACTCTGCAGCTGTGTCTGCTCCTACAGCAGAATGCCGCAGTGTACACGCTCTGCCCCGCTCTACGCCACACCTTGGCAGCAACACAAAGATGATGGAAAACCAGCAGGCTTGACCTCCTTGGATTTCACCTGGCCATTCTTGCTGAGGGGGTGAACGCCTAAGAAGTCAGAATTAGAGGGAGAAAATTGATGTGGTGGAAGGGAAAATTATCCAAGCACAGGAACTGTCCCTACAGATCAAGATGACCCAACGTGAATCAGCCAAACAAGTCTCCAGGTTGCTTTAACTGCAATCCTGGACGGTCTTGGGATCTTGCTGTTGATGGAAGCAACATGAATTCCCTTGGCCAATTACTTATGGGACTTGGGGGCATTCACAGGACTTACTAAGTGCTTCTGAATGACAACAACAAAAATAAGTACAGAGCACAACTTGAAATATCCCAGTAAGTATTTTTTCGCAATACACTTCCCAAGATGCAGAAAAATTTACAGCCTTCTGCCTGAGGAAGGTGTTAAAAAAAGTGATGCTCCAGCCATTGTGTAAGGGCTTCATGGAATGCCTGAGAGGCAGGAGCAAAATACAATCAACAACTTTCTTTAATAATAAACAACACTTTAGTATGTTCAAGTAATGTTTTGGTTGCTTTTCAAGCCTTTATTTGCCGTTATTGAACTGGGTTGGAAGATGATTGCTTAATTGCAGTCCCACTGGGCCCATCTCGGAAATGAGATGTGGATCTTATAAACCTATCCCTCAGAGTTATGTTTTAAATAAGTCCCATGTCAGCTAGGAGATTTAGATGCATAACTGATGCTGGGTAAGAGCTTGCAAAATGAAACCGGTGAAAAATGGGAAATTCCAGTTCTCTGAAGAAATTCTTTTTTAATGAGAGGTGTTTGCATCCAGTTTCAAAATATTTTTGTGTCAGACAATCAGAATATTTTAATGACATAATATTTTAAATCTAGAATTTCATTCAAGTTCAATGTTATTAATATTCATTTATTAGAACATCACTACAGGAAATTTCTATTTAATGATGATTGTTCAAAGAGGAAACAAAATTTGTTTCCATGTCCCTTTTGTTTATGTTCTGTGTGTGGGGTTTCCTACAATTTAATAAAAGGGAGGTAGTTTGATCTAGGACAAATATTAAAGTATAAGTAGCAATTCCCTCGTGTTTCTTAAATAAAGTTAAAATAATATAATCTGTCATTACAATAAGAAGCAGTAATGAAGTAACATAAAATAGAATGAAAAGAGTTCCAAGCTGAAACTAAAAATGTTAAAAAACACGTTAAGTCTTTCCCCAAATATAAACAAACCATGGAAGTTTTCTGGGTTTGGGTTTAATTTACAAGTTTTCCCAGAGGATTTTTCACTGAGATTGAAATTATTTGAAAAGAGTGTCTGTTTCAGCGAAAACTGTTCTTTAGTGTAAAAGATTTCAGCCTCACTGCTTTTAGACACAAAGAGACCACGGCAATGGCAGTGACACAAGATGTACAGTATGGCTCAGACATCTGGATGGCGTTCTGCCCTTCTTTGGGCTTTGGAAATTATGTGGAGTTATGAGATAGATGTAAAAATCCGCTGAATCACCCTCCAAAGTTCATTCTGGGTAACCAGCAGGTTGTTTAGTCTGGAGAAAAGGAGGCTCAGGGGAGACCTTATCGCTCTCTACAACTGCCTGAAAGGAGGTTGTAGGGAAGTGGGAGTCAGTCTCTTCTCCCAAGTAACATGTGATGGGATGAGAGGAAATGTCCTCAGGTTGCAACAGGGAAGATTTAGGTTGGATATTAGGAAAAAATTACTTACAGAAAGAGTGGTAAAACATTGGAACAGCCTGCCCAGGGAAACAGTTGAGTCCCATCCCTGGAAGTATGTAAGAAGTGTAGGTGTGGTGCTTAGGGGTACGATTTAGTGATGACCTGACAGTGCAGGATGAACAGTTGGACTCAATGACCTTAAAGGTCTCTTCCACCAAAAAACAACTCTGTGATTTTCCTCCAAAACCAGCCCCTTCATGATTTCCTTAAGTCCTGCAGTCGTTGCTGCTACCACCCAGCAGAAGATGTGGGCTTACCATTTGGTGTGTGTTATAACCTGTGCCACAGCCCCTACCTGGAAATTTCTCAACGCCAACCAACCAAACTAGCAGCTTTTCAAATTGACAGCAACAGGGTAACAAAACCCTCTCCCTTCAGAAGTAAATGTGAGCTGTAAACACCTTTTTTTGCTCTTCACAAAAGACATAAGCACATTTACCTAAGGCGTGAGACTTAAAGCCAGACAAGGTGTAAGGCCGGTAACAGAAATTTGTCAGCCAGTGAGATCCTCCACTTGGACCAATTATTAAGGGAAGTTCTGGGCTCTTCTCCTGAGATCTGCACGAAGAGGATGGCTGACACTGGTGATGGAAGTGTTGTACACAAAGATGTAGCTGAAGATTAGCCAGTGAAATGCTGAAGTGCTGCATGGGAGGCGGGAGGAGATGATTGGTTAATATCAGCTGGAAGATCAAAACAACACTGTGTATTTGCACTAAAGAGTGGATCCAGAAGCAAATGCTTAACTTCTTAGCTAAGTATTTTGCTGATGTAATAGCAAATTATATATATCAAATTATAACCAGTATGATACTTCTCCTAGAAACTTCTCTTCTGAAGTCAGTGGCTTAACAACTTTCCATATCAGAGACCATATCTTAATGTTTCATAACTCTTCAGGGATTTTTCTTCTGTGAAATTCTAGTTGAGTTCTTAACCAATTCATGAGTTCACAATCCAGAATCCAGTTTGTCATCCAGGTTAATTACCCAGATTTTTTACCCAGAATATCATTACGAAGGCATTCGACAATTGACCTATATTCTCTGTATAAAAGAATAAAAATTATTTTGTTTTAAATGGGCAACTCTGCAAATGTAATGTTTCAGCTCCCCAGTCTTTTTAATTGCCCTTGTTAAAAGCTTTTTCATAGACAGCCTGATGCCAATAGCAATTCCATTTCGTACAATCCAAATCTATGCATTTGAGCTGCTTTATTTTTCATTTAAAGAACTTTAAGCACCGCTACCATTTCAGTTACAGCCTGTTTCCATAGTGGAGGCTTAATTCAGGAAATAAGCATGTGAAGCTCTGGAATTTTTGGTAATTTCTCATTTGAGAAAAAACCTGCTCAGGTCTCAGGCGAGGAATCAGAGTAAGCCTTGATTGAAGGGCACTAAGCTAATCACATTCTACAGTTATTGAGGACAGTTAAAACATCATTTATAAAGTAACGATTGTTTAAATTATCCTATTGAATCCATTTGCCAATCCCTAATCATTTTTTTATTGCTGATCAGCGGAAATAGCTTTGCTATTGGCATCAGCTTGTCTATGCGATAGATTTCAGCAAGAGGCAGTTAAAAATCTATAATAATCTACCACCCTTGCTTTACTTCGTTTCTATTTTTTCTTTTAAAAAAAAAAAAAGACTTCTGAGGTTCAGCCTTTGCAAAATAATCATTCAAATCCAGATGTCAAATAATTTTAAGGTGCGTGATTTTTTTGTTGCTGTTGTTGACTATTGCCAGGTAAATAGATTAATGTTTATGACAACTCAGATCATGAAGCTGAGAAAATATCTTCTTGTGAGATACACGCAGATTAACGCAGTCTGACTGGTTACTGTGCTGCTACATCAGTTGTTTCCATTCCCATGGCAACAACAGGAGTTACCCCGGGCAGCACTTCTCACTGCAGATAAGCTGGAGACAGACTCATGCAATGTAGTGCCTTTAACCTCCTCGTATTTTGAATTTTCTATATTTGCAGCCTTCACTGTCAAGATTATTTCTCATTCTCCAGCAGATTCAACTACCTTTCCTGTGATGGCAGGTTAATGTGGAGAGAGGGTGGTGGGAAGAGACTCTAGTTTTTCTAGTTTTACCCCAGTTTATTTCCACAAACTTTTTTACCATCACCAGCAGATAAATTCTACCACTCCCAGGAGTTTTTTCTGCCCTTCCCCATGACCTCTGGCTCCCTCTTATCACTGGCCTGATATCATCTTTTCTGCCTGTAGGAGAGAGTGTCCATGGAGGTCTTGCTCTAAACCCTCTCCCAGCTGTGCAGGAACTTCTTTAATTTCACAGGCAAAGGCTATGGTTGATAACTATGGATATTTGGAGGATAGTGTAGAAGCCAGAAACTACCATTCTAAAAATTCAGATTCCCAGTTCCTCGTCCTCGTTAGGTGCCTTCGATCACCTGTATTATAGTCGGTATCCGCTGTCTACTCTCAAGATACATAAAAGACATGTACGGCGACGTGATAGCCAAGAGTGAGCTCTGCTGAAACAGGCAACGCAGATTTTGAGAAATCTTCTGTTTCAGAAAAGCTCTAATCCCAAAAATTTATTATCAGATCTAATTAGCCCAGTGAGAGAGAGACACAGTTGTCACGTCTGGTTGCAAACGGCAGGAGAAACTGAAGTATGAACTGAAGATATCCTTGTTCATCCACGTCCAGCTGCATCCATGAGGACATCTACATTCTCCATAGACTGCGCGTAGTGAAGGTTATCTAATTTTGCCTAAATGGGGAAAACAATGTTATAAGCAATCTTTATACTAATGATGAATATACGTGTCTTTCATCATTTGATTTCACATCCTTTTCTGAAAAACAAGTGTCATTAGCGGAACCTCAGAGAAAGAAAGCCACCTTAGATACATTTGTAAATATGTGATAAATATGACTCACAGCTCCAGGAAACAAGAGAGAAGATGCATAAGGAAACAAAGACCGAATAAAAGATGCCAAAGTTATCTTGAGTGATAGAGCTGAATAATTAGGAAGAATGTCTGCCCTCGAAAAGAAACTGCAGGCTAAAACCTGCCAGCATGACAGAGCCGTTGGATGGATGCTGGGGTTTTCAAAGCCACCTAGGAGAGTCAGAAGTATGGCAGTGTGAGATTATTTGACTTTTGCCAGAGGTTACAGAGCTACACTTTGAAAAGCAGCAGGGACTCCGGAGAGTATATTGCTTTACCATTCAGTCTCAACAGGCAGTTTGCAAGACCTTGCAAACTTTCCCGTGAGTGATCATCACGTTTTAGTGAATGGTACTTAGAGGAATAGCTGGAGGCTAATTTTTAAATCCCTCTGTGTCATGGTGAATTGCACTGCTTGTAACAGGCCATAAGATACTGTACAGAGCAGAGTCAGGTCTGGCACATGTGGAAGTAGGGAAACTTCCTGTGACTTTGTGTGGATTGCATCATTCCAGTTTTCTTGCGTGTTAGTGGTGTCAGTAGATCACTTTAAGTTTGCTTTGATCTGTTTGGACTTAGGGTGACCCTGTGTGGTAACATTAAATAAGCACAGTACAGGATATGTTTTTATGAGCTAGGAAGCCGCACACACATGATACATTTGATGCTATAATGATGGTAAAGAACAAAGAAATAGTCACTTTCCTCCAAAAGATGAACAAGGACGAACAAAGGAAATGGTGCATAGCCCTCAGGTCTGCTCTTCTTCCTTTTAACTATGAGTGAAACCATTTTTTTATCTTTTAGATATGCAGCAATAATCAGAGGCTCCTATGAGAGGTACTAATTCTGGAAATCCAGAGAAACAATCAGTAGCTTCTGGGTAATTTATGTGCCTTTGCTTCAAAAGAGCCCAAGTGGTTTTTCTTCTAGTATCTAGCAAGCCTCAGAAGCTTTTGAAGCAGGCGGCGTGGTCTTCTGCTGGTATTTGCAGGGTTCCACCTCATGCGTTAGTCTGCTCCCCAAACTTGTCATCCCAGACTTATTTTTATTGCTGTTTTTATGTCTCCATCCTGTAATATTATTTTGATCTATTTTACGGGCCATAAAAACCGTAACAAGGATTTGCACGTGCAAATTCCTTTGAAATCATGGAAGCTGAGCTCACACAATGGCACTCACCGTTCCGTATCCTCCGTCCTGAGCATGTTCGGCGTCGCTCTGTAATCCTGGATGGCTGCACTACCCCAGCAGCCTGTGGAGGTGCATTTTTAACTCTTTGATGTCAGCAAAATGATACAACTTGTTCCCTTTCCCCAAAAGTAATTGTGCAGAATGGAGCGTTAACACCAAAATTGAATTAATCAGGTTTTGATTTAAAACAGACAGCTCGCACCCCACCCATACACCTAGTCTGGCTTCACAAAGACTGTGTGAGATTTTAAAAAATAAACTACCCCAATGAAGTAAAATAACACTCTGCCCAAGCTGTTGATCCAGTCTTTGTGCATAAAAAGGAAAGACAGGGTGTTTTATGCTTTGATCTAACAGCTTTAATGTGATAAAATGGCGAGGGAAGACCTAATTTGTTGGTTTAGAAAAGTAATGCCATTCATTAATCAGAGCACTGAGGAGAGAAAACATAAAGCGACTTGAGCTGGCTTTTATCACACAGGCCTGATGATAAAATATCCACTTCTGGAAGCCCCACCATCCCAGTTCCATTGAATACACAGTAATTCAATCATGACTAGGAATAATTTATTTGTAACAAGGAAGGCTTCTGTTTCTCCATAATGAGTTGATTATATCTTGTCAGAGGAACCTTAAACCCATCAAATGTCAAGTGAATTATATCAAACATATTCTTTTCATAGCAGCTGGGTATGAGTAACTGATGAAACAGAGCTCTCTATTTTCATTTTGTGCTGTGAATGATAAAATGTAGCTTGTAAAATGGAGCCTTTGACAGAAATTCATGCGGATCCTTAATTTCCTACCTTTAAAAGGTCTCTTTCATAAATCTGATCTACTCATTTACTAGATATATTAAGTCATAATTTGCTGGCAGAATCGCACACCAAAACATTCTTCTGTAAAATACACGCAAGTTTTTTTTTTTAATATTCAAATCACAGTAACCCCTGTCACAACCCACGACCTGATAGCGCACTTACCCAAAGCCTAGATTTGCGATAGCATTTTATTTCATCTATCTCTGAAAGCGCTTCCGGGAAAAAAAGAGGGTGACAAAAGGTCTGCTGCAGGGCCAGAGGGTGGGAAGCGGCCGCAGGAGTATCCAGGTATCTGTCCCAGAGAAAACAGATCTGGGGGTGGCCCAGGGGGATTAGCTCTACATCACAGCCCAGGTCAGGTCTGAAGGTGCCCGCCTGCCTTGGTGTACGGCGTTTGCCTATGGCTGGACCTCTCTGTCTCGCTGCTCCACCTCCCTGCAGCAGTCAGCACGGGGGAGAGGGAGAGTCAGCTGAGTCTCTTGTGAGCACAAGTGGAAGAAGAATTATGAAATGATAGAAAACAGATTGAATATAACCTGCAGCAGCTGCTGGTAGATTATGAAAACAGATCCCAACCAGTTTCAGAAGAGCAGCCCTTGCTTATATGAAGCACCCCACTTTGCTAAACATTTTGATGTATCACAGGCAGGTTTTTTTTTTTTTGTAGAGGACTGGGTTCAGATGTCAGAAGAAGACACTGACATACATATAGGGAAAAATATTTCCTGAATGAGAATTGGAGGAAGCAAGAGCTAGTGGGTGGCTTATACCAACGCATCTGTCACCCCTCCCAGCTGATCGTCCATGGGCACCAGTACCTTCCTCTCTTGTCACTTTATCTCTGAGTGAATAACACTTGCTCACTTTTTTAGTACAAATGTCCAGTACTTTTATAGTATAGATTTTACTGTTTAGCTCTTCCATAGAAAATGGCTGCTGTGGACAGATGGAAATTGTAATTCCTCTTTATGGTCTCGGGATTAGTATCTTTTAATAGTATCTATCTACTACTTATAATAGTATCTTTTATCTCTGTACCCAAGCTCTGTGTCTTTGCTATGCATAGACTGGGGAGCCTGCTACTAACATCTAAGGGAGAGTGGGGGAGCAATGGACAGAGTCTGCACATTGGAATGAGCTGTTTGTCACTCAACATGAGGACAGTAAAAATTGCAGCTAACGAGATTCAATTCACTTCTCTTTTACCCTGACTGATAACCGGAGGAGCCCCCAGAACGGACAGAAACTCAGAGCTGGGCAGGCAGCAGGACTAAGCAGGGTAAGGCAAAAGAGAAGCAAGGACTCCTACTCTGTTGTAGGCACTGAGTCTGAGACAAATTATGCTTTTGACACATCACCCCTGGGAGTTTAGTAACGGGATTTTATAAAGACTGCTTGGCAGCAGGAGGTAGCATCAAAGATGTTTCTGGTTCTCATTACAGATGACTGCAACAAAACCATGTAAATACAGGTAAGAATTCACTCAGCACCAGTAAAACTGAAGTCGGTGCAACTGTCTCTGATGGTGATTCAAGTAACACTTTTAGAGACTGAAGACAGACCATGAATACCTGGACTATGCTGAGAGCCACCTCCAAAACCATGAGATGAATGTGGCAGAGACAAAAAAGAAGCAAGTGGGACTTGCATCGAGGAAATCCACACCCTTGGACAGGGAAATGAAATAATGTCTGAGTACGACGGGTTTTTTTTTCTCAAATCCCAAGGTCCTCCTTGTTTATAAAGTGTTTCCTTGTTTTATACAGAATTCCTCTGCTTATGGCTGAAGAAACATTATTTTTTGTAAGGAACTTGGGGGAGGTATTTCTTTTCCCTGTGTTTCTGGGTGTGAGGCTCGAACTAACAATATTTCTTTGTTTTACAAAGAAATGTAGGTGTTTTAAATTCAGCTCTTCTTGGTTTGAATAGTATATTGCCAGAAAAGAAAATATGTCTGTTTCTGGAGTTAATTAATAGAAACTGTCCCAACTTATTCATCTGAACACTCTGCGGTAAGCGTAAACGTTGGTAAGTGCAAGTTTAACGAGGTTGTCATCAATAGTGGGCTACAGCAGGTTGCACCTTCCCTCAGGTAACAGGGCGTTCAGTTTGGGGGAGCAACTCAAGGAAACACGAAGGCTGTTCCCCAGCTCTTTCTCTACTGCTCCCCACGCATTTTAACGGGGTCTGTAGGCACACCCGGAGCAGAAGCAGGAAGGCGTCTCACTTCAGCAATTCTGGTTCGTTTTCAGACTTACCTGTCTTGGTTACAGAGCCAAATACAGTGGCTAGTTTATGAGGCGCCATAAACCAAAGGAAACACATTTGTAAAGAAAGAACAAAACTTCCTCACTAATCGACACTAATAGTACTGAAGAAAACAACTATGAGCAAGAAAACGTATATGCATCCAGCAACTTCTGTTCCTGGTCAGAATGCCAGACCTGAAACCCAGTGGCTGGAACTCCTAAGTTATTATTTGTTCCCACTAGGGTAAGGAGATAAAAGAATTTTATTCAAACATATTTCTGTATAACAAAACTGCTGTATTATCAGTGATCATTCTCTCAGTGAATGGAAATATTAAACTGGAGTTTCCCAGTTTAATATTGAAGAAAAATTTCTAGAATAATGATGTGTTTGAAAACTTGCTAAGGACAGTATTGTTGTTCTTCTCATATTTGATATCCCTTTGAAGTAGCCAAGCTACTTTCTCAGTTTACAGATCAATGTGTTGCAAAATCTGTATTTTTTCCTGTTTTTTTCAATTTCTCCCGTGTTGTTCTGTAAGTCCAGATTTCCTAGCCCGAGAGGCTGCAGCTATGAATGCATCTAATCTTTTTTTTATTACACCAGTAGACTTAACTCTTCATTAAGACCAGTGGAAAGTCAGAAGAAGTGTGTAGGCTCCAGTGAGAGCTGTTCCGTTTCCTACACCCCGAAAGTAGAGTGGGCCTCCCAATTCTAGAGTCAGCTCTTCAGGAAACCCAGACGCCGCTACACTTTAACTGTCTAGATCTAACCGAGCTGTGGTTGTAGTCAAGTATTTAACACCATTTCACACTTCTCCTGTCATCTGGATTACATAACAATGTGCTGATTTTATAAACAGCAACTACTCATTTTTGCGGTTGAGTTTTACCGGACGCACAAGAGAAACATCTGACTAAATAAAGCTGGAGACAGGAAAAGGGAATGCAGAGGAAGGGCAGGCATTCCTAGGCACATGCAAACCCAAAGGGTGCCAGGAGCTGCAGACTGCAGTGCCACCATGCAAGGCCCCCACATACATTTCCAGCCAAGACACTCACTTTCTTGTGGTGTTGAAAGTGCTTTTGCTTGGCACAGACTCTTAAAAACCCTGCGAATGCCACTTACACCATTAAGTGCATAGCGGGGAGGGTATTTAACTCTGCAACTTCAGGAGGTTAGTTATGCCAAAAAGCGTTAAAAATCAAAAGAACCCACATGCATAAACACAAGTGTGGGAAGTGTAATGAAACCAGTGCGGCAGACACTCAAGCTGTGTAAATCAGATGGCTCTGCGGGCTTCAGCAAGCCCTGTCAGCCCGGGCTAATTCGGGTTCTGCTCCGGTAAATACCTCCAAAACAGACCTGTGTCTGTGCTCTGCTCGAGCCCTGCCGAAACAATGTTCTCTAACCTATTGGTTTAAGCTTGGGATGTGTTGCGTTGTGGGATTGTTGTTACTGCTTCGGCAATGTGTAGCAGCGTGGAAACTCCTGGAGATCTTCTCCTGCAGTGTTTCATCCTGTAACAAAGGACTCCTACTCCTATCTCGTTGTACTGTGAAGGCGGTAGAAGACACCTCTAGTGGATATAGGTCAGCTGTGAGGATGCGGGGGACCATTGTTAAACTCTGCTCCTGCTAAGAAGTTCTAAACTACCATTTTCCCAGATTTCAGAAAGCCGTGTGAACATAAATATTCTGTATTCCAAACGATATTTGGAGCCTGTAATTTAAGAAATATTTCGTACAAGCGGGCTACTCCTCTCTAGACTGGGAAAAGTGAACATCATAATTCTCAAGGCCAAGCACAAAGTCCAGGACATGGGTCAGGGCAACCCCCAATATCAATACAGGCTGGGGGGTGAAGGGATGGAGAGCAGCCCTGTAAAGAAGGATTGGGAGTACTGGTGGATGAAAGGTTGGACATGAACTGGAAATGTGTGCTCACAGCCCAGAAAGCCAACAGTATCCTGGGTTGCATCAAAAGAAATGAAGGGATGGAGAGCAGCCCTGTAAAGAAGGATTGGGAGTACTGGTGGATGAAAGGTTGGACATGAACTGGAAATGTGTGCTCACAGCCCAGAAAGCCAACAGTATCCTGGGTTGCATCAAAAGAAATGTCACCAAGAGGTCAAGGGAGGTGATTTTGCCTCCTTATTGTGTCTGGTGAGACCCCACCTGGAGTACTGTGTCCAGCTCTGGAGTCCTCGGTACAGGAAATACATGGACCTGTTGGAGAAGGTCCAGAGAAGGGCCACAAAAATGATCAGAGAGCTGGAACATCTCTCCTTGTGAAGAAAGGCTCAGAGAGCTGGGGTTGTTCAGCCTGAAGAAGAGAAGGCTCAAGAGGTGTAAAAACACTTAGCGAAGTGGGATTCTTCCTTATTGTGGACTTTCAGTCCTTAAAGGAGGCCTACAGGAAAGATGGGGATAGACTATTTATTAGGGCTGCTTGCAATAGGACAAGAGGTAATGGTTTAAAAGACAGAAGATTCATACTAGATATTAGAAATTTTTTTACAAATGAGGGTGATGACACACTGGCCCAGGTTGCCCAGAGAGGTAGTAGATGTCCCATCCCTGGAAACATTCAAGGTCTTGTTGGAGAGGCCTCTGAGCAAGCTGCTCTAGTTGAAAATGTCCCTGCTCATTGCAGGGGCATTGCACTAGAAGACCTTTACTGGTTCCTCCAACCCAAAGCATTCTATGATTCTGTGAATTCCTAAGAATTAGGCGGTGCCTCTTTAAGGTTAATCCTTTAGTGGCGATATAGCACTTAGTGTTTCAGAAGACAGACCAGCGCAGCCTGTGTAAGTGGGCATGTTTCTGTGTGTCATGGACGACCTCTCCACGACGTTGCTATAGGAATTGTACCAACCATTACTCTGTGCTATTTTCTGCCAAACTGACTGACCAGTCTTTTAGAGATAGGGATACATAAGGCTGGAGTGAAATTTTTCTTATACGATTCTCATTCAACACAACCTATGTTAAACCTCATGATGTGAAAAAGATAGTCATGTTTGGACAACCTGTGCCCACTGGCACCTTTTAAATTCACAGCACACAAAGGTAGCAGTTATGGAAAGCACCTGCAACCAGCTTATGTCTGCCAGCACCCTCTGATGGGGTGTCAGAGATAATGTGCTGGAAGGCACATTCCTAGGGAGCAGTCCAGCATCAGAGGCTCTTCTCTTCATGACACTTAGAGTGTATGGAAGTATTTGGGGGCATTTGGGGGTTATTTAGCACATGGCACTGTGGATACCCACACATAGCAATAATGCACGAAGCAGCCAGTTCCTCATTCACTACCATGCAATCTGGCATCTTACCACAACAGGTAAGTCAAAAGGTCTGCGTACCCTTAGAGTAAGAAAGAAAAAGCGACAACATTGTGGGGTTCATATGACTACGTGGGGATGCCTACAACATAGGTATTCACAGCTGAGAAAACCATCCTGGTTCCTTTTACAGTCAGTAGAGAGCCTGCCACTGAAGTGTATGAAGCTATCTCAGCTTAAATAAGTGATGCTATGGGATCAAATCAATGCTAATCAGTCTGCACTGGTTCATATTGATTACACCTTAATGAGCTTTAACAGGAGCCAAGCAAGTAGCTTAGGACTAGCTCAGACGCAACAGCCATGCTCTAGATGTGTAAAGTAAGCTGAGATGAATCCAAGTTCAAATGTGCTAAAGAAGATTTTAAATCCGTGTAACTTAGAGGGAAAACAGCCTTGTTTTCCTGCAGTCTCAAAGTTCAGGCATGTGGGGAACTGAGGTGAAGTTTCTGTAATGTATTGTTGCAGTCATAGGTATCACGTGAGTGATTTTGGCTCCGTCTTCGGCCCCCGTTTCTCATTATTCCAACCCTGGGGATCCATCATTTTAACTGTCCTTTCCCTTCCTTCATTCACTGCAGTGCTTGGTTCTAACTCACACTGTAAAACTTAAAGTCACCACATTAGTTGGAAGTGTCAACAAAAATAACTTTAACCAGTTTTGTTGTTTGTTGCTCTTTTTCCAGAAGCCCAGTGACGGTTCAAAGATGGTGTCTCATTACAGGTTCAAGAGTGGGGGCTTCAGAGCTTGTTCTCAACTTACTTATGGGAAAGCCTTCACTCAAGCCAGCTTACTCCTTGTGGGCCAGACACTTAGAAAGGGGCTGAAGGGCAGTAGCCCAGCGAAACGGTAAGTCCTGCATAGATCTTTGCTGCTTACTGGGTGCTCTTCATCTGTAGAGTTGGATTCAAGCTACTGCATGCAGAAAAATGCCTAAACTTGATGCAGAGCTCACATCTGAGGCTTTTCCCTTCCTTTTGTGTTTGTTACTCATTCCTAGACAACATGGGAATGTTTAGGTAATCTCAGGAAAGCTGGTAGAAAGTGTACAACACTGTAGGGGGCATTTTTTCAGCAAAAACAAAGTTTGGGTTTTTTTTAGCAATACGTGGCTGCATTTATGGAAAACACTCGCCTCTATGATACCCACATGCAAGAGACTTCCAACTGTTGACAATAGATTTCTCTTTGTTCCAGCTGTCCGCAGCTTCTTATCCTTAAAACCCAGTTTCTTTTGTTGCCAAAACTTTTGGCTGTGAGAGCAGGTTCCACCTTGTTACAGCAATTTAAAAACACCTGTCATCGTATATTTTCCAATGGCAGCTACACTGGAACTAATCCCCACATAACCTTCTTAATACGAGATACTACGGGCTTACTCTACAGATAGGGGGGTTGCATTTCACGTCTCACTACATTTAGAACTTAATTTTACATCCATGGTCTGTCTAAATGTGCCTTTCTGAGGCATGTTTGGTTTTCATCGATTTGAAGGCAGAAAAATAAGCACCACACTTTCTATTTTGAAATAGTAATAATAATAATAATAATTCTTTTAAAAATAATAGTTATTCCTCCCAAGGGGTTATGACTGGTCTTCCCTTTGACCGGTTTGAACCCCAGCCTTTGTGAGCAGCGTGGTGCCCCCCGCTTGCTCTCCATGCTGAGATGAATAGTTGTGTGTTCACGCCTGCACTGTCTCAAGGACGAGGAAAAACACTTAAACACATGCTTGGTTTTAATCATGTGTCCATATCCTGTTGTTAACCAGACACCTTCGGTGTTACATACAAGCAAGTAAACAATAGGATAACAAAGTTTAATTTAGAAACAAATTTCCAATATGTCATTTGTTTTTCTGTGCTATTAATGTACCATTATCACATTAGTAATTAAACTTGTTTATTCAAAATCGTTTTGCCTTTCTTCCTGACTGAAAGTCATCAGCTCTTTGACCTCTCATAAGCATAATATTATTTTACCGTCACACCGTTGATCTCATCTTTATTTCCGTTTCATGATGTTCTGGGGTTTTAACCACTATTTTTATCTTTTCAAAAACATTTTCACTATTCACACTTTCTATTTATCTATAGGTCATGAATCCTTGCTCTCTGTCCCTGGTCAGTATGCAGAGGGCTAGCTGGTTTAGAGGTGTGTGCATATTTTGGATAAATACATTAAATGCACCCCCTTGGCCTAAAGCGCAGTAAGATGGTAAGATCAAGTAATTATCGGTTAGGAAACGCCATCATGAAGGATGAATATACAAATTCAGTTAAACCTTGGGTGCACACGTTATCGAATAGCCTTTAATTACAGAACAGAGTTTTTTTCCATGTGCTCTCTTTACTATGTAAAAAGCAATTACATTCACTGAATCCACATCTTGCATTTTCTCCTTCAACCTCACGAACCCGTATCTGCTTTCAGCCTTGGTTTAGCACACCATGCTCCATCACTTCTCCAAACACAGCTTCTCCGGCCTTTGTCTGATCTCTTCCCAGACATTGAAACCCTGTATTTTCATGACGCCTTTTAGAAGGCGTATCCCCAGTTGTGGACTGAGATCCTTCGAATATCTAGACTAAACACCAAATAAAACAGTGCTGCAAACTTCGCTTCACTAAACAGCTGTTTGTAGCAGAAGCTGTTATTCTCCTCCAGAAGGAAAAAGTGACAACAGTCAGCATGGATTAATAGCCTCGTGGTGTCCAGCTCTTTTTTTACACACCATCTCTCCCAGTCTCTGAGACCCAGTTTTCCTTTCAGGTCTCTCCCAGGAGTATTGGTTTCATTCAAACCCAGGAGCACATCTGTAGTCCAGACGTACATCTTCTTTGTGCTCTGACTCCAAACTGAGATGACAGCAGAGAACATCAGCTTTCTGCGCCCTCTTCAGCTTCTCCTCTGGCTTCCCTGAGAGGCAAGCCCAATTTGTAGGGCAGAAGATAGCTGTGAGGCACTCAAAGCAGACTCCTCACTTGAACAGTAAGGGAGGCTGAACTGTGACACAGTAGCTTTTTCTTTGTTTCAGTCATACTTCCTTCAAAACCTCTTAATGAGTCCTATTGGCTCCTTGAATAAATTTCAGGACTAATCAGCTCATTTGTCCCAAGGTCCCCCGGGTCATTTACCTAGCAGAAAGCAGCCCTACAGCTTCTTCACGGCTGGAAACGGGTGGCACATCGCAGCACTTCATGGTCACCAGAAGCAGAGTAAAAAGCACAGGGAGGAAGGGCTGAAACCCTGGCAAAAGCGAACAGAATTAACACACCAGACAAATTTGGTCACTCCCTGAGCTGTAGTGGTACATCCAGAGACACGTTTGTGTCACTATGCTGCCCTCTTCCTCCGTTGGTCTGGCTTTCACACCATCTGCAGTTGAAGGAGGAGGTACCCTCCCGCCACCACACCGTGATTTGGTATCAGACCAGAGGAGTGAGGTCAGGCCAACGAAGGAGTCTGGAGCAGAAGTTGTGGGGAGAGGTGCTCTCTTCTGCTGCTGCAGCGTGAGATCAGTGAGGAGAGAGGCTTTGGAAGGTCACCTGCCCAAAATAAAATTTGGAGCATCTGTTAACTAAGATTTTTCATTTATTTATAGCTTGGCTACTGTGCTGAGATTTTCGACACGACAGCAGCCGGAGATCTACCACTGACAAGGCTCACAAGCTGCTGAATTTGAAACACTTCCTACAAAACAGTTTCCATAAAACATGGTTCAATACAAGCAAAACTGCTTTTTTTCCCCCTAATCTTTTTCATGAAAATAACTGAGCCACCATTTGCTGGAATTTGTAAGTAAAATCCTCTCACATATATTCACAAAAGAATCTCCTGAACAGAGAATTGTCTAGAAACTTAAATAAAATTGCTTACCCCTGGAGAAGCTGAAGTACGGAAATCAGACTTAAAGTGTGAGATGTCAGGCAGTCTTCTCTGCTATATTTTCTAACAGCTAGTCCTCTACACCCCGTCAAATGCATATAACATGCACAGCTGAACCCATATACACGCTCTTATACATTAACATAATGTGTTTAGGTTTGAAGTGATCATTTTCTTCCATGTTTTCTGACTTTCAAGGTGCAGAAAATAGTGTTTTCAGCACCATATGAAATGCTGCAGACAGACGTCTCGTGTCGATGTGTACGTGGCTCTCATTCATCTTACAGTGGTGGGATGGGAAGGGAATACCTGCTGGCAGCGTCGCTTGAAACCCACCGCTCCCCTGGAAGGACAGCTCCGAGCCATGAATGTCATTTCAGCAAATGGCCACAAAAATGGCCCCAGCTTCTGCAGCTGTGCAAGTACCCACCATTGAACTCATTTTACAGAAGCTGCAGTACTTTAAGCTCGTATTTTCACTGGAAATTACGACCTTTGCAATATTTTGGACCACTTCTCTAAAAGCAGTGCTGCTTACCACCCTTGCCAGCTTCAGATGTTGAAAATTGTGAGATTCGGGGCTGGGAATGGTCCTACACCGTTTAATTTAAAGCTCTCCAAGAACCATATACTAGCTGAGTTCAACTTTCATGAGCGTAGACCAAAGGCAGACAGTACACAACAGGCTTTACATTCTTCATGCTGTTTTCTCCCTTTCTGAGCACAGCTCTCCAGAGCTTGAAGTTACAGCTTGTCCCTCTTTTCCCTTGGGGTTCACTTCCCTTGCAAGGTTTTACTGCTGGTCCTTGCCTGTGCTATGTTGTTGGTGCATCACAGCCACGTCTCTGCCTGGTCTTGTACCTTTTTGCTTCTAGCTTTCTTCGCAACAGCTCTCACCAACAGAGGTAGACTCAGTCAGATGAGCTCCTTGACTCCAGAAAATGGATGCACGTAGAGTCTTGAAACTTACCTTGTGCAAACATTCTGGTAAATTAAGTAAACTCGAGAGTTTCACAATGCTACCTTTAGACTGATGGTTTTCTCAGGCTCCATATGTGCATTCTGCTCTCTTGACGTCGTGGCCTTTCTAGTTCATTTCCATGCCCATGGAAACCTTGGCTTTGCTTCAAGTTTCTTGCTCTTTATTTTACTGCTGAACGAACATTCAGAGATCTCCATTGGTCTTCCAGGACTTTGTCACTGTTTATAAATGGTATTTTTTTCCTCCTTCCCATTAACATTTGTGCCTGCACGACTAGACAGACCAGCTCCCAGCAGTAACCAAACAACTGAATTTGTAGGACAGCGTTGTCTTGGGGGCTTTTGCGGTTTGGTTTTCTTTCTTTATAGCGTATTTTAAAGGGAGCTATTTACTCTGGCTGTAAAGCCTACATCATTGGTGATTTAGAACTATAACAATGTTGATGTGGATGAGCCTCTGTGGAGATATTTGATGACATTATGTAAATGTAATCAATGGGCTCAATAAAGCATAACAATAATAAAATACTGTTCACATTATATATAAATAAACACCCATGGACACATGTATGTGCTTCCTACATAATTACTGTAACTACGCCTATTTATACCACTGATCTTCCAGCTCTCTAGATGTCATCTCCACAGCCTTTGTTTATACAGCCTTATTGAATCCATAACATCTAACTAACTGATTAGGATCTTGACTTATGCCAGAAAAGCGTTAATCTTCTGAAAAGAAGGAAAACCAAGCTGAAATTAGAGCGACTCAGAACTGTCAAGTGTCGCAGTTCAAAATTTTTAAGTGTTTCATTTTTAAAAGAGAAACATTTCAGCATTTTTTGGTGACATTCTGTCTACATTTTAACTTCAGTGGAGTAAGGTGAATTTGTAGTCTTCAGAAAGAGAGAAAAAGAATAAAATGCTGTTGGAGGTTTTGTTGTCAGATTATGAGATTAACTCTCTAATCTGGAATTTTGGCAGTTACGGTTGGAGCTGGATTATCAGGTAGTACAGGATCTGGGCACATGAAGGAGAAACAAAGAATGGAGGAAGTTATGACAGACAAGCACTTGCCCAGCTTCAAGGTACCTGTAATCTGCACAGACTTCGGCGGGGGGGGGGCGCATATAGATGTTGAAATGTCGGTATGTGAGTCCTGATCTCACAGTGCTGAACTAGATCTTTCTGTTGAAAGACCTCAGGAAAAGTTCTGGTCCTTCATGTTCTGTATTGCAAACTACTCAGGTTTCAATGTTATGTAATGTGTCACTTCGTGCTACTGCTTAGATTTATGTTGGAGGCGATTAATAAGTACAGGCTCAATATAGTCATAACTAGAAGACTACAAAATGTGGATTTTATTATGAAAATATATGGTATTTCTCAAAACATATGGTATGATATGATATGATTTTGGTCATGAAGGTCGTAAGATGATGAAAGCCACATAATCCTACTCCCGGGACAATGGAAGAAAGGCAGTCTAACGATTAAAACAGAAATATGAGAAGAAAGCTGGCTAGAAAAGAAAAATTCCGTGATATTTCAACATTTGTTTCCATACTGTTTCAGGATATACTTTTCAAGATCACTCCATCATCATTAACTAGGTTTAAGGAATGACGACTTTCATCAGGACACCACTTCTGATTTGGTGCAAGAACTCACAGGGGTCTCCCTGGGCATGAACAAACTCACAAGGTCTCCCAGTACGAGGTGATCAGTGAGGCTGTGCAGCCCATCTCACTCTGACCTAACTGAGATTTATTGCTCTAAATGGAACAGATCCTAAAAGAGGAGGTGATGCCCTAACCCACCACTGAGAACACTCGGGTGGAAAGCAGGACCTCAAAGTTTACTTGTCTGTTCTGAAAAAGCCATAAAGGTTGTCCAGGATGCCTTACGTTTCTCTTTGAACAAAAACTGCATCTTGGCACAAGTTTTACTACAACAATTTGGCCTGTGCCCAGGTCTTTGTCTTCGGGACATCTGAGTTCAAATACAGCGTCTTCTTTTTTCTGGGCTTTTTATATAGATGGTGGGAAAAGATAGTAGTTGACAATTTAAATTAAGTTTTAGCTGGGTTGAGTAGTCCTTTGGAGATAATCATCTCTTCTGATAGCCATTTGGTGAAGCAGTGTTGACTACACTCATAACTTAGTTGTCTCATTTAGGTGTTTAATGTTCTAAACTATGAGTTTCACCTCTCCTCTTTAAGTGCGTAATTCTCCCTCTCCCTGACATGGAAGCTATAAACAACGTGAAAATGATCACAAGCCAGATGACAGATGAGTTGGTTCCGCATTGGTACCAGAGCAGAGAAGCAAAGTATCTTTTAGTGCGGGGAATGCAGCTGAAATGAACACTGGCGATTATTTTTACATAGGACATGGGGAAAAAAAGAAAAGGAAGTTGAGAGAGTGATTCAGAGCCACAAAATTTGCAGATTTCTAACAAAATAGAAGAGAGTGTGCTGAAACGGGGGAAAGATGAGCAGGAACGAGGAAATGAGATGAACATGGGGCAGTACTCTTAGTCTGATAAAAGGCAAAAAGTAGCCTTCGTCACTGTGTTTCAGTGCCACTTGACTTCAAGTGCCACTAAGAATGTAAACAAAGGAAAGCGTTAACTAAATTCCCCTTTCTTTTTTCCAACCTCTTCAAAAAGTATTTGTGTCAAATTTCAGGCAAAGAACTGGAGGGACTTTTTTTTCTCTCCCCAAGTGAGTTGCTCGTTCATAGCAGAAGCTTGAATTCATGTTCTTCAGGAATACACTCTTCCTCTTTTTAAGTTTAATTATCACGTTACCAGCAACTCGGAACTTAACACAAATCTGAAGGTAGAAACCGCCTGCGAAGAAGTTCAGTCTGGTGATTATTCTTTCTGAAAAAAGGGAAAAAAAAAAAAGAGGAGGGAGAGAGAAAAGAAAGCCATAAGAGTCTTTGAAACAGCTGGGGTCAAAGGAACTGTGCTTTCTTCTAATTGTCCCAATAAATTCTAAAGATGTTATTACTCTGCGGTGATTAAGAAATGGTAAAAAGAGATGCAATGCTATAACATCAAGGCCATCAAGCTTAATAGTCCTTAACTGATTGTCACCCCGCCCCAACAAAAATAGACAGGCTGTTCTCTCCTTTCCTGTCCCTCCCCCGTTACCCTTCCCCCTCACTCCACAGCTTCTAAAAGCACCTTCAGCCAAACCAAGGGGAATTTATACTTCCTGCAATAAAATCCAAAGAACAGAACAGCTGGCAGCTGAACTTAAGATTGCTAAAACAAACATTGTGACATTGATGTGGGGAGAGATTTGGTTATTATTACAACATGACATGACTGGTTCTGCAGGGAAAAGATGCAAGCAGAGGTTGTTTTGTTTTTTTTTCCCCCAGCATGCAAACAAAAGGCTTTAAAAAAGCACACAGTAAAACAACAAAAGCAGCACTATTTGCTCTAAAAATACCTAGGGAAAAAAAAAAAAGCCATGGGCAAAATTTACAATGTTGGCTGCCTAAAACTGAGAGTTGAATGACTGAAATTACCCGGATTGTTCCACAGAGATGCCGTTGTGTATCGGCCAGACAGGATCATAATGAATTCATCTGCTCTGACAAGTACAAAAAGCACAAATTAGTATATTATATCATAACAAAACCATACGTGTCACGTTCAGGTTCTCTGGTGTATTGAGTCTTGCTGTCTGCGATAACTTAGAGCAAGCTCCCAGAAACCACCTAACTTGAAGGCTTCATCAGACAGCCCATCACTACACAAATTGGAGTAGTGATGGAGCAATAATAACTAATCAGATGTTGAATTGATGACAGTGGATGGTAGATTTATAACAACAGCAAGGGGATTAATACCCCAACATTACACGCTTCTTTGGTTGTTATTGCACAGCAGAATATCGCACAATGTAGGTCCCCGGTGTGAGTATCCCTGTTTCCACAAGGTTCAAGGACAACCTCTAGTGCTTGTTTAGTTCCCCTCGAAAATTTGGAATTCCCCAGACGGAGTTGGGAGAGGTGGATTCCTGACCGCCAACTTTCCCCACTGAGGTAAGGCACCTAAATTAGCAGCCTTTAAATTAGATAGTTTATTAGATAACACTTTCCAAATAACTGCGTCAAGAGCACTGACCGACTAACTCTTGACTTTTTCCCAAATCTGATGACTTCCATCAAAACATAATCATGGTTTTATCTGCAGGATCCCATTATAATGAGCACTGTAGCTCTAAACACTGTCCGGGCTTAAATAAACGATCTAAGCTCTTTTTTTTTTGTACTTACTATTATCAAAACATAATCATGGTTTTATATGCAGGATCCCATTATAATGAGCACTGTAGCCCTAAACAGTGTCCGGGCTTAAATAAATGATCTAAGCTCTTTTTTTTTTGTACTTACTATTCTTTTATCCTGTATGAAAAGCAACATTATCTGGCATAATTTGTATTGAGTTGAATCTATTTTCTGGGTGGAATTAAAAGCTTGAGGTGATATTGCAAGATTGCACATGCTGAAAAATGTTACAGTAATGATTTAGAAAATTACCAGCCATCCAAAAAGGTATGGGAAAAAAAAAAATAGGAAGAGAGTGTTTCCTTGTTCCATGCGTGAGAAGATGGGTTCAGGTTTGGGTTAATTAAAGATTTAATCAAAAGTGTCAACATCTCAATTGAGGAGAGATAAAATGAATATGAAATACAGGTTGTCATTGTTTGAAATGCATTAAATAAATAAAATAATAGAAAAACTTGTTCACACTTCTTTTTTTTTTCCCCTGAAGTGAATCTTCACACCTGTCCCAAAGCTGAGTAGCTCTGGCTTCAAGGAAAAGGAGATGTTCTGCTTTAGAATCCAGCTATGACAACCTGCGCGTTTACTGCCATCTTCAGCAATACTGCACCCAGGTCATCGCGTATTGCTCCGTCCCCTTCCTGGGCGATGGAGCAGAGGGCAAAGACACACTGACCTCTCACTGCACCGGAGAGGAGTAGTGGAACATAGGTTAGCAGCCCAGGGTAAAAACATCACCTCTGCTTCCTAGCTGGGTGGTGAATCAGCAGTCCCCGCGAGGCCAGATGCTGCTTCTGACACCCAGATGGCTCCCTGGTGGTTTGTACCTTTTCCGAACAGGTGTTAAAAACCTGTTTGATGATGAATTGTGCTGGGTTTCATGGCTGAATTTTCAGTTAAAGAAGAGAAACCCACTGGTGCTTTTTCGCCTGAGAAGCTTTGTCAGGGCCATTGACATAACCCAACCATTAACCGCATTATCTTCCAGGTTCATTGTTTAAAATAACTTTCTGAGTTCCAAAACAAACATGCAGGGCTGAAGCAAGGCCCTTAAGAAAATGAATCTTGGTCCTGTGGTAATTTATCAGTATCTGTAAGTGTCCACATTGAGAATGGTGCTTCCTGCCACAGACCCTTTTAGTTGTGTCTTTGAAACTGGAGTTAAGATCTAATTTGACTTAAACATGAGCTTTAAGTCTGGCATTAGTTCCAATGGAGTTAAATGCATACAGGAAGCTGCCTACAGGCTTGACTTCTGTCTGAAGCAGAACACAAGAGAGACATCCTGAAATGTACAGTTTAACAATCGTGGTACAAGCTTTTTCCTTTGAGTCTAAACTAATTCTGTGATGTAAGTACACAAGAGCAGCCACACCGTCTCACACCAAAGGTCAGTCTAGCCCTGGTGTAGATCGCCATGGAAGAGCTAGGGAAAGCGTTCAGGGATACTTTCCCAGAATACTATCCCAGCTGCCAATAATTTGTAATTGAGGGGTGTCCTAAACCAGGCTTAGAGCTTTTGTACTTGATAGCCCTCAAAGGATTTTTCCTTCATGAACTGGCCCAGCTCCCTCCTAAACCCAGGTCCCCCACATCCTGTGGGGAGCAGTCCTACAGCCCAACAACATGCTGAGTGAAGAGTCGTCTCTGGGCTTGCTTCCTGCTGCTTTCACATGACATCTTCTTGTTCTGCCAAAAGCAGTGAACAATCACTATTCTTTCACTTTCCCTGTATCGCTTATGATTTTACAGACTTTATCATTACTGCCTCTTCTCCAGGCTGAAGAGTCGCAATCACTTAGAAGTTACCCAACAGGAGCTGTCCACACATTTTATCACCTGCTCTCCAACCTGGTGTCCTTGTGTGTCCGACAATGTGATGTCATAGATTAAATTAAAAATGTACGGCCAGATCAGCTCTGTTGGAAAGAGTTTCAGCAGTCCAGATAGGCTCTACCTGCAGAACTCATGCCAACTGTGATTCTTCTATGGAAGTTATAAAATCGGAATTACTCTAAATAAGCATCTCTCTACATGGCTTCATGCTCTGTCTTCTGCTGGGACAAGAAGCAGGAAAACGCGTATCTTCCAAACTAATGCTGGGAGAAGAATTGTTACCACACCGTTCATGGAAAAATCCGTAGAAATATTTAATTTTAAAAAAACCTGCCTCTGCACTGGCACATTACTTTGTTTAGTTCTAAAACTTGCACTACCTCAGCCTTTCATTCTATCTGTATTCATTTCTGTTTCCAACCTTATCCCCTGTTCACAAGCTCTTTGAGACATGTACAACTCTTAGCTGCAAGAGGCCAGTGTAAACTCAAACATAAATAAAATCCAAAGTAACGGGTGTTTAACCACTTGATTGTTTCTCCGTATTCAACGGAACTTCTTTAGCCCAGTGATTTCACCTACTCCTGTGAGTCTGACCACGTCCCTTCCCTTCCAAGGAGTGTCTGGCATTTTACACTGTCACTTCTCCACACCCTCAATCAGTCCGGCCAAATAATTCCCCAGTTACTTACAGTTTGTAAAGGAATGACACAGATAGTGTAAATGTTACCCAGGCAATAGCAGGGAATTGCTTACGGTTTTACCAGAATGATGTTCCATTAAATTACAGTCAGTTCTGATCAGTTCCAAGGTTTATGGTCAACACCACCTGATGTCTTTCCATTAGCAGATTGTGATCTTGAAGCTAAGCAGCTTTAACTCTTTAACTGCCATCCATGAGGAATTTTTTAATGTTCTCCTGTTCTCTTTTTGGATGTCCTGGAAACATGGGACAATTTTTCAGCTCTTTAAGTTAAATAAACACATCTGCCTAAGCATCCTTGTCTTGGTCATGACTGTGCTGTGCTAAAGAATAAATGAATGGTCCAGGTCCCAGAGAGGTAAGAGTCTTAATTAGAAGACTAAAGACAGATAGATGTAGGCAAACAAACATACCAGCTACACCAGAACACCAAAATTACTTCTCCTGGCAGACAGTTATGACTCTATTAGGCAAAAATGCTTTGAAGAAAACAGTGTGTGCTTTGTCAATATGAAAGTTTTTGAAGCTATGTCATTGGCTGTACTCATCACCACTAAAATACCCACGGTTCTTTTTTCTCACCTAGTGTTGACATGGAGGATTTGGAGCGTAAATGAACCCGTGGAAACAGGTTTGGAAGTGCTCTGTGGCAGAGCACAGCTGCATTGTAAAGGTGAATGTGATGAGCAGGGCTGAGCTATGTCCTCTGCTACAGGCCTGGGGTGGGTTGTTTGTCGGGGAAACACTGAAGTTTGTTGAACTGTTCTCAAGAAAGGCCAAAAAAAAAAAAAACTGTTAAAATATTTTAATCAATATTTCAACAGAGCTGCTTGAATTTAGCCAGTCAACTCTACTGAACTGCTTGTCTAAGAATTAGTAGCGCTCAGTTGCATGTTCTGGTCCATGTTTTTGCGAACAGCAGACAATGAGAGGTGAGGAATTCCACCTAAGCAGGATGACTGCTGCTTGATAATGATTAGCCACTGAAGTTTCTTAACTGTGTGCCAGGATTGCGTCTTACAGACACTCCCCATAAGGAAACAAAGCTGCATCAGCCAGAAAACCCCTTGGGAGCTTTCAGAGAACAGTAAGAGCATTAATTTTTGACGCTGTTTAATATGTAATTGGGAGGGGCGTTTCAGCCAGGTGTGTGTATTGTTTGAGAGGAAGGTACAGGAGGACCAAATCCAGCCATTTTTTAAAACACCTACAGTCCGTCCTAGGGAATGGGGAAAAGGAAAAGGGAGAGAGCAGTAACACCGGGGATGGGGGTTCTGAAGAGCCCTGTTCATGAACACAGAAATGAGGAACAGTAGAAACAGCTCCCCTGTTTTAAAGTCACAGGGTTTCAGCCAGGTCGTCTTACTAGACCTCTCGAGTGGTTTTCTTACGCTCTCTACCACCTGAAGTCAGTCTATAAGTTTTTTAAGTCATCAGTAGTCTCTAATTAAGTACTCCACTCTCCACGCTAGGACCACTGAACACTATTTTCAGACAAATGATAAATTAAATAATGCAGAAGATGATTCTTGGATAAACCAATTCGCAGCCATCTCATCTGGGTTATCTCTGCATAAATTTGTTGGTAAGAAAGTTAACATTTTATCGTTTAGAATATCTTCCCCTTTTCACACACAGGAGTTCATTAATGGAGGTTATGTACCTCCACTGGAAGTAACCGGGAGTAACCAGGAACACAGCACAGGCAGTCTGGTGTCACACAAGGAGAAACGTTGAGTGTGTAGCGAAACCCTTGTGGATAGTCTGGTCACGTGGGTTTGTTTCACTTCCACCCGCTGCATTAGGGATCTCATGGGATAGTTCATTAGGGTCTGATGGGATGGATGCTTGTGGAGGGAAGGGCATGAGAATACCTTTGGGAACATCAACCCTGCAGAGTCAGAGAACACTGTGCTAGCATCCAGCTAGGAACCCTTGTACCTCTGGCTATTTTCATCGACAAGGTTTTATTGCTCTTCACCTTTCAGGAGAAATGAATTGCTGCTTTTTGTTTGTTTGTTTTTCTGAACAATATTTATCTTCAACAGTTTTAAATGAAAGCTCATGGAAGACAACTAACACTGATTTCAGTGAATTTAGGGCTGGGGCCAACTGTCTGGGTATCCCAACAACAGAAGGGGCATGTGCTGTCTTCTGCTCCTGTGCTGAGGTGAAAATCCTGTACATATCTGTACACTTGGGCAGACAAAGCATGGCAGGAGGAAAGACTGCCCTGAGGTTAGTTATGGCTATAACCACCCAAGTTTAATCCATTTCAGCCTAAATACTGGCACCCATCCTTGGTTTCCGGTATCATCCACGTGCCAACAGTTGTTAAATATTCATCGCATTTAGGATGACAAATGCCTTAATCTGGATTGTTTGACTTTACCAACCATAGGTCTCAAATCCTAGTTTCATTACTCTCTTTTGGAGGCCAAATTAGAGACCTGGTCCAGAGATAACTGCCAGGCTTAGCTCATATTCAGGGGTCCTTGTGTTCTCCTGCCGTGTCCACACAACTGTCGTGGTGGCTGGACTTGTGTGACTCGAGACACTGGCGCAAGCTGAGATTAGGGCAGCCAAAACAGATGGGTCTGTCTCCTCTGCAGGGGTTGGTCCACCGGCCAGAGCCAACCCGTGGGCCTCCAGCTGGCCTGTCTGATTTAGACCTTTCAAAATGCTCCAGTTAAATAAATAATTGTTGTATAATGAGTTAAAAGCTCTGACCCGCAGTTACTTACAGAAAGCCATTAACTTCCAGGCTCAATTGAAGTATAAGAATATAATACAGAAAGATAAATGTGTTTTTGACACAAAGACCAAGAAAATGCGTGAGGACATTTAATGAATAAGATATAAAATGGTCCCTTCTCACCAGAAAGTAAAAATAAAGTAGTGGGAAACAAACCATTTTTTTCCTTAAAAGCCTGCAGTTTCTAACCTGCTGGGATGGAGGAAATGCTCTAAATTCTTCCCTGGTTAAAGTGGTGCAGCAGAAGGGGAAGATCCTGACCAAAGGGACACGGAGGGTCCTGCATTTGACATTTATGAGTGGGAGGCAGCATTACCAGATGTTCATGAAAGCGCGGCTTCCAAATCGACTTCCGTGAAGCCAAATATCTCATTTCATTTGGTTTTCTGTTTCCCCTATTGACCGAGTTACAGGGAGATCCTGCAAGAGGATAACCCCCTGCTGCGGGGGGTT
>NW_010430737.1:100875-102854 GCF_000710305.1 Buceros rhinoceros silvestris
TTATGGGACAGAGTACCAGGAGACCGCAAGCTGCGGCTGAATGCATCTCCACATACGGTCTGGGTACATCCCCACGTCAGCCCAACGCGGTGTACGGTCAGACCACACTTGGAGAAAATCAGCTCAGGTACCAAATCTGGTCAGTACAATATTTTTCTTGGCTTTTCCCCCTTAACCAGAGTGAAGCATCTGGAGGGACTGGACTTCACCTCCTCCGCTGTCCTCAGTGGTTGGTTCCTCAGCATCTGTGGCCAGCTCAGGTACCAAATCTGGTCAGTACAATATTTTTCTTGGCTTTTCCCCCTTAACCAGAGTGAAGCATCTGGAGGGACTGGACTTCACCTCCTCCGCTGTCCTCAGTGGTTGGTTCCTCAGCATCTGTGGCTGCATATCTTCCCTGTCTAGGCAGCACGTTGGAGACACCACTGCTCCTCAGACTTCGTGTAAGGAGCCAAGGCACTCTCAATTTCTGGATCCTGCTCCAGAGACCTGGCTCCTAAACATCAAGCATTGCAGCACATCATTACTTCTAGGCCCGTAAATTTCTTTTCAAATCTGACCTTAAGCAGTGAGAGAGACCTAAGCAGTGGTATTATTTAGGAGCAAGACAGGTGGCCTCAGGATCTTTTGCTACCTGATGCACAAAGGATCTATTAAAGCACTTGGCGTGGCTTTGCATCATGTGGAAGCAAGGAAACTATTTCACTGATGCCACTCGCACCCTTATAATGTAGAGCAGCCACACACAGATCCTGCCATTTCCCCCTGCTTTTCTCTCCCTCACTGGAGGGAGGATGCCAAGGAGATCTCCTTATTGAGAGTTGAACAGGACATAGAGCCTTGACACGACTAGCTGCGCTGAGGCTACTATCATCCCAAATTCCTTTATGACAGACCTTTGCAATTAAGCATGTCTGCATATGCACATACACGTATGTATGGCACCGTGTGTTTGAAGACATCTGTCTTTGTGAATTGCTAGTCCCTAGATCGTAGCATTTAAACTGTCTCTTCTCCCTCGTTAAACAGACACTGTTCCCTGTCATCTTTCCTAACAGCTGTGGGCCACATCCTGCCAGCTGTTTGGTAGATGCCTGCATCAGCTGTTAGGGCTGCGTGTCAGCTAAGCTGGAATGGGGCCTCCTGGCTCAGCTACAAATGTCCTCACACATCTTGGTCAGAGCTACTCCTAAACAAGCTTTGCACTAGCTCTCGAGATGAAGGAACGAGTTTGGAAGCGAATTAGTCATCTCCATGGGAAAACAAGGAGAGGAAAAGAATCACTGCGATGATAGATTGCTCTGGAAGTGAGTTTGGGTTGTGTGTGTTTGTGTCACCACAGATGGATTTCTTACATCTGTGCAACAAATGCTCTATATTTGGGGTAGGAACCCTGCTTTGTCAAAGCCCAGCAAGACAAGGCTGGTGGAGATTTAGTGCTGAGTTTCCCAATTCAGCGAAATGGGACTGGTAACAGTCTCCAACGGCTTTAAATCACCTTAGTTTATTACACGCAGTCTTGGCAAACCAGAGATGTGGGCTAGTCGGAGGAGTATGGGGAAGAAGGTTAGCTGAGACAGAAGGTGAAATGGGACCCTTCCAACTTCAACCAACTTTAAGTATAAAATCCAGGCCGGACTTGTTATTACTGAGACCACAGACAAAGAGGCCAGATACGTGCTCCCCATGATACTGTGGGACTCCACCAGTGGAATTCACCAGGTACCGGATGTGGGCTAGTCGGAGGAATATGGGGAAGAAGGTTAGCTGAGACTGAAGGTGAAATGGGACCCTTCCAACTTCAACCAACTTTAAGTATAAAATCCAGGCCAGACTTGTTATTACTGAGACCACAGACAAAGAGGCCAGATACGTGCTCCCCATGATACTGTGGGACTCCACCAGTGGAATTCACCAGGTACCAAGAAACAGCACCTCGTTGCACAGGTAGGCTGGAAAACAAGACACAAACACAAGCC
>NW_010430738.1:0-28973 GCF_000710305.1 Buceros rhinoceros silvestris
TATTAATTATATATTTATAGTTTTAATTGTATAGTATTTACAATCTAATTACAGTTTTAAAGGACTGCGGTAATCAATACTAACAATGCTTTATTTTACTCGAGAAATGAATGAAACCTTGCCTTCAGATACTGCGATATAATTTGTATATTTTGTATAGTTTGGTGTTTTTTGTCATATGCAATCAATGCTAATAATAAATGTTTCAGTCAGTTACTAAAGAAACAAGCTGAATGTAAAAGATTAAAATATTTTATTGAAGATTTTAAGAATTTCTTACCCAGAGAAGTACAGGTACAGACATAAGTCAAGCATTTTACTGCTCCCAGAAAAAAAGAACATTCAAACCTTCTACAACCAATTACTTAAAACCAAAATAATATACAATGCACTACCATTTCTGATTTTAAAAAACCACCCAGCAAAAAAAGAAACAAAAAAACCCAAATAAACCCTTTACACTTAAGATAGCATTTTAACATGAAGGTGTCATAAGTATTTGCTGATATGGTAGCTGATGTTAAAGCACACTTGGCAAAGCTCTTATGGGTGATGGTATAACCACTGCAACTCTTCCTGGTTAAACTTTGATTCAGCATTTTTCGGTCTGAATAATTAGGTCACTCTTGCTCTCTCTGGAGTGGTTTGCGTTCTGGAGGTAGCATTGGCTTTAACTTCTGCCAACGTTGTGGAGGCCAGAGGATATGAGTAGCTCGAGCGTGTAGAAGTCCAAGAGAAACCTGTAAGCAGGAAATAAACCAGAGAGATTATTATATACTGCAAATAAAAGAAAATGTGGAAAACACAAAGCATATGATAATTTGTTGAATGAGCAAATACAAAGCAGAGAACTTTGCGTGCATGAGGAGTGTCTCTCACATGTAATCATATAATCACAGAATCACAGAATCACCTGGTCAGGAGAGACCTTTAAGATCATCAATTCCAACCATTCACCCTACATTGCCAGGGTCCCTAAACCATGTCCCTCACCACCACATTTTAAACACTTTAAGGGATGGGGACTCCACCACCTCCCTGGGCAGCCTGTTCCAATGCTTCACAACCTTCTCTGTAAAGAAGTTTTTCCTGGTATCTAACCTAGATCTCCCCTGGGGCAACTTTAGGCCATTTTCTCTCATTCTGTCACTTGTCACATGGGAGAAGAGACCAACCCCCACCTCTCTACAACCTCCGTTCAAGTAGGTTGTAGAATGAGAAGAAAAGTATAGCTGCTTCAGTCACAATTTTTTTTAATAAAACATCCCAGGGAACTCAAAACAGCTTGCTGAAACGCATTGGCTGTAAAAAAATGTGACCTAGAAATGTTTTTTTCAGGTTCAAGAAAAATGGCTAGTCAAAACCCACCACAGGTGGGGGGTATTCCCATAAAGCTTTTTGGTAATTAGTTATTATGGGTATGGCAGAACAACATTCAAGAATCTATTTTGAATAAATTAAACTGAACTTGTGTCTCAGATTTGAGCTATGTACACTAACCACACCAAGATAGTGGCTTTTCTAAACATGCTGTGCTTTCCATTTATCACTATCTTTCAAAATTCCATTCTGCCTCCAACCAAAAATGGAAACTACTGCAACTTATAAATATTGCCCAGAGGATGAAAATATATTTTGCACAGAATTATTTGAAACACACCAACAGATCAAATATTTTTTTAAGTTTTGGGACTACTTACACTTCATTCACATATTTTGTAAATATTAAGATGATAAAACTTATTTATTATTATTTTACTTCAATAATTTTCACAAACGCTTTGCTTCAATAAATCAAAATAAAACTGATACTGCTTAAAACTGAATCTCTTTTATAGGTGGCATTATAGGTGTATTTTCTAAGCAATGAATTGCTTATAAAACTTTAAGAAAACTACAAACATTTTTTCAAATAAGGTATGACACGTGTAGACTAAGAGCAACTGAGAACAGAACAGTCACATTTTCAGACTGAGAGAGTAAAACAGACCTTCAATGGCTGTACTTAACACTGAAATTAAGTAATTCAAGATGGAGTTAAACTCACTTAATTTGAAAAGCCTGCAGGATAGACTTCTGCATCTTAAATTACTGTTTAGACGTCTTCTGGAGACAATAGCAAGTAATAAACCTCCTGCAAACTTTAAAGTATCCACTACCAGTAGAAAAGTTACAAACAGGACAAAAACATGGCTAGAAATACTGGAATGTCTCTATATGGAAAAAGATGAAATAATACAGGGTCCTGAAGAGACAATAGGGTCAGAAGTCTATAAAATTATGGATGGCAAGGGTAAAGAATGCATAGGCTTTATTTGCCTATTATGTCATCATTTCTCATAAGAATCAGGACACATCAGATGACATTATCTTAAAGACATTTTAAAGCCAACAGAAAGGAAATAGTTCTTCAGAGTGTGCACGATTACACCATACTTGCATACATTATACAGGATACTGAACTGACCAGAAAAGAATAACAAACTGCTTCCGAAAATAATGATGGAAGCAAAGTCCATCACAGATAATTGAACATACACAGAGTAACAGTGTAGTCTCTATACTGCACATTAGGAAACACTGAGGGAAAAATTATATGCTTGTTTGTTCTTATGCTCTAATGGTCTGGTATTGGCTGTTGTGAGAGCCAGGAGTTAAATGGATTTCTGGTTTGAACCCATATATTCCTCCTTAAATTTTTATGTAAACTCAGGTCTTCAGTTCCATTCCATTTCTCATCACAAAAAAAAAAAAAAAGTTATTTCAGTAAGCAGGAAAATTCATGCAAATAGACACCAAATAGGCCCCTAGGAATATCTTCAGCTAATTTTCTTGATTTAATTTCATAGGATTAATGTATATTCACTGGTCTCCCCCTACTACATAATCAAATCAGTGAAGATGAAGTGGTCTATATCTAATCCCATATTCTGTAGCTTGATGAAGCAGGTGCTGAATTACTTGAATATAATTTGGTTACTTAATAAGCCATGATATCTAAAAGAATCTGAAGTAGATCACCAAAATTGCAATCTAGTATCATATTTCACTTGCTTGATCCCTTGCAGGGATCACTTGCTTCCCAGCTCCGTTGTAGACTTTTTCCTACATTTAAGCAAAGGACAAGCTGCTAGGTGACAACTCTTTTTTGATAGGATTTAGCTACATCTTTTTTTAAGTCCTGACATACTTTTGTGTAGTTTTTGCATATTTACAGAATCCACAATATCCTTTATCTTAATTATCTCACAAAGCGGTCTGCAAATGTAATACTGCCGTGGGGATTTGTTAGCTGAGCATACAGCACGATGGCACACACATCACAGGCTAGCGCCAAAAAATAAACCCACAGCAAACCCCACCACTGCATATAAAATGTAATAGCATTAGTACAGAGAAAATGTTAAAATACTTTTCTCAAACACAAATAACATCTCATTTTCAAAGCTCTGTGTTTTTCTCAATGCATTGCTTGTTACTGATGTCAGTAGGAGGTCTGCACGCAGACTGAGAATATAATAAATGAATCAAAACTTGTTTGAAGCTGAGGCTGGGAATAATCTTGCCCAGAGGATTACTTCTCCTGACTGCCATCTGACTTGAAACTAATAAAGATATATCCTTCCTATAAACCTGATTTACAGGACAACATGACTAGTGTTAGAAAGGAAAAACAGGTATCATCGGGTGATGGAGGTCATTACTAAATAACAAACGACACTGATGCTCTAGGGCTTCTTTTATAGTAACTTACAGCCTCACTTTTAAAACACTTTGATCTTTTACTTCTCCAGACAGCCTTAATAACTTTTGACTGTTGCCTGGTATTATTACATGGTTACCACAATAGCCTTGAATTTCATGAAGGAAAACCAGAATTGTTCACAGTCCTTGTTAATGGATTTACCTTCAGAAAGGTTAGATATGGACAAAGGGTGAACTGCGAGGCTAGACCTCCTGTTGCAAGAGTGCAATACTTACAAAGAGACTAGTCAGTTCCCTTACAGACATTATTTGTCTTTACTTAATAAATTTTCCCCCTTGAAACACGTTTTAACTGTAAGAAAAATAAGCACTTTACAGGCACAAATTCTTTGAGGAACATATTTCATTTACAGACATGAGTAAGCGATGACAGCAAGCTAAATAGTTGATTTTTACTTTTACATTATGATTTATTTATCATTCTTGCTGTGGCAAAAACAGACGCTATGTTCAATTGAATCCATGTTTTTCTCCCTAACCTGAGCTGTTTAGGCATTAATTCTATTTTTTTTTAGAAGTCACTCTTAACACAGCAATTTTATCTGAAAAATAAATTTTGAATGAATAATATTGTTTTGACACGGTTACTGTGATAAAAGCACATTTCCTCAGAATCTGCTAATTGTTAGTATGTTAGTTGTATGGAGACTGACTAGTTTTGTCACTGCATTAGGGAAAGATAAGCCTAAGGTTGATAGTGCTACTTGTAGTGGTATTTACAATTATCTTGCTCATTCTGCCCTAACAAGCTGTAATAAATACACCTTTATTAGTGTTAGAGACTTATATTACTATCACCTCCCCTAGTTCCAAAATATGTAATTTAAAAATAATCATTGATTTACAGACTTTCCACCTGTTCTTGTCTGTTTGCCATCTGACACCTTCACTGTTTCTTAGCATGACACCTTTTCTAATCTCAAATCACAATGGGAAAAGCAGCGTTCAGACCATGTGTGAATCCTGTACAGAACACTGTGCGCATGCAGTGGTGCACACTAAAATCTCTATGGAAATCCAAGTGTTCAGTTCAGATTTCAAGAAAAGGAGAAGTTCAGATAGGGATGTGACCCTAACAAGGGTATTTTCAGCTTTCTCAATATACGTAAAGTCTACCCAACCTGCTAAATTCAGGTAGTGCTGCTCCTAGTTGTGAGTTCACTTTACATTAGGAGTATTCCACACAGACTTATCTGCTTCTTTTCTCCATGAACCTTTGGTAATTTTGCCCTGTCTTAAACAGCCAAGATTTTAAATTCAGTAACAAATTTAAAACAAGAAAGTACAGCACCACTGAATATAACCTAAGAAACAGCAATGAAGAACCAAAAAATCCAGGTCTTTACAACTTCTTCTAAAGTTAGACTTCCTAACTAGACAGTTTGCTAATTAGAAGTAATAATAACACAAAAAGACAAATCAGTGCAAGAATATTAGTTCACTATTACTGCAGCCCTGTAAGCCAGTATTGCCATTGCTAGTAATGGCAACTAGACCTGGTACCAGCCCTGCAAAGGTCTTGAGATAATTTCTGAGACTTTGTCTGAAATTTCCTTGCCTGCTTGGAGTTTCACTTTTGCTTGTTTAGCTACAATCATTTTTCTAATGATGAGGTGACTATTACCTATTACATGATGTTCCATCATTTATATTTGCTCATATTTGCATGATCTTGTAGTATAATTGAAGCTTTTACATATACCATAAAAAGTAATTATTCTGTGTAGAATGAATTATTTATGATTTTAACATAATAATATGGTTTACAGGACTATAGGCATAGGATAATAAAGATAAGCTTGCAAAACCACCTGGTAATAGTCATCAAACAACAACTGACTGGGGAACTGGGCAAAAAGGTTTTAAGGATAGCAAAGAGAAAAAAAAAGTAGTAGAGAAGAACAAGGAATGTACTAACATCAGTAAAATAAAATATATAATAAATACAGATAAAAAGGGATGTTGCCAGTCAGTAAAGAAAGAACGAGGCAAAATAACATTAGAAGATATTCTCAATTAGCCCCAAGTGGAACTGACAGTGAGGGAAAAAGAAACCATCAACATCATAGTCCTCCTAGTGAATAATTCTGTATACCAACAACTCACTAAACCACCCTGTTCCCTTTTTCTTGAGGAGGGTGGGTGCTATCAACCTTTGGACCTACAGGAGCAGTATAAACACTGAGAAAAGGGTAGATACTTGAAAGTGTTTGTGTGGCATTTTTAAAGTGCATTTTAATGCAACTTATTGGAGTGTGAATAGTAATATTGTAACTGGACTAACTATATTAACAGTCTAAGTAAAATTCTGCAAATAGTTACAATTTTAATGTTCTGCAAATTCATGGCTTCCTGTATAAGGTAAGTATGCTTTCTCTGCTCACAACAAAGTTTTGACTAGAACATTATGTTCCTGCTGGTTTTCTAATTGAGACTACATAAACTCTTATTAAGTGCTGCAAAATAGAGAAAGGTTATCTTTCCTTCCCTCACTCGATATTTCTTTTCGTATTCTTCCTAAATAAAAATGTTGATTTTGATGAAATCTTAATAAACATATTTTGGTTTCACTGTTTCTGCTGCTGCCAAAAAAAGTACATTCAAAATCATAAAGAAAATTAAATGGACTATTTTATTATTTCCTTACAATATATTTTAATTTTGGGGGGACTGCGAATGAAGTTTAACTTAGTTATTCCAATAAAAACATTTAATGTACCTGAAGCATTTAAATCTTTCTGACAGAAGGCCCTGTAACAATCATATTAAAAAGTATAAAACAACATAAGAAATCTGTGAATATCTAGATCAGTCACAGAAGGTAAGAAACAAGAGACGATAATAACAAAGCACAGCAGTAATCTTTACAATTGGATCAACACACCAATACTCTCTGAACGTGTAATTGAATAAGCATTTGAATACAAATATATTTCTGAAGAAGAAGAAAGACTAATCTGTCAAGGGTTAGGGATGGGTCACCACTAGGCAAATGACAGATGATCTCTATTAACTTCCCAAAAGGGGAGGAGAAAGGGAATAAGGAATAAGGACTTATAGATTGGAAAAGAAAACTAAAACTGCTTTAATGAGAATAATAACAATAAAATGAAATATATACAAATATATAGAAAAACAATTCCAAACCCAACCCTGCTGACGGCAATTATGTCACCATTATCACTGATGCTGTGGGCAGGTGCTGGGCAAGTCCGAGACTGGACTCAGTAGCAAATTGGAAAGAGATTCAAGAGCTGGATTCTGGAATTGGTTTTAGGAACACATGGATTGGGATTGAAAGCAGAACAGACAGACTCCTCCTCTGACACCGGCCATTGCGGAAGAGAGCTTGACCCTTTACATCAAATATGAACTGACCTTGGTGGTCAGTTTAGGGTCACCTGTCCTGTCCGCTCCTCCCCACAGGTGCAGCCTCTTACTTACTGTGCCCCCAGTGTGGTGCATGAGATTTAGCTTTGACCTTGACCATCACAGGAGCAAGTATGAGCAAGAGCCTTTCTGCACACCAATCCCTGGTAGTAACTGTAAATATCAAGCATTATCACTGCTAGAAACAGACACTGTCTGCCAAAATATGCTGTTAACTTCAGAAAGTGCAGTCACTTAGAAAAGACTTAGCCAAAATGTAAAAACCACTGAACAGAATGAGTTCTCTTCTCACTCCAACCAGGACATCTATTCAGACCGTTTTGCTTTCTGTATACTTGCTACTCCCCACAGAGGTTCTGAAAGGTGCCAATACACATTAGTGTAAAAAATCTCTAACATGGAGAAATTCTGGGTGGTTTATAGATGGCCCCGTTTGAACAGATGTATAGCTTTAATGAATTTCTTCAGTTCTACTAGTTCATAGCCCTGCTACCTACATCCTATTGGCCAATTAGCTGTTGTTTGACTATACTGAAGTTCTGGAAGACTGGGAACACCAAATTGCAAGGAGGTTGAGAACTGTGCATAAAGAGACCAAGCTTAACAAAAAAAGAGAGAAAAAAGTTCTAGAAAAATCTCAAAACCAACATCAGGGTAGAAACATTTGGGCAAATACGCAGTGTTTCAGCTATAATACTAACAAAAATATATGGTGTGGGATAGCTATTTGTGTCAAATTAGATTGCTTGTCTTTAAGAAAGGTTGTTGCCCTGGCTTTTGATATTAGATTGTAGGTGTAAAATGCTCTCACAGAGAATTCTCCCAGTAAACTAATCTCTTCCAAGAAATCCATACTTTAATGGAAAGTAAACACGATATTGCTATTACATTTCATTTTCTGTACATGGTTGAACTTTGAAACAACTCTATCAAAGTGCAGTAGCAAGGAAAAGGCTCAATAAAAATAAAACCCTGTGGATTACAGTAAAATCCCAGTGAAACCACTTCCTCTAGTAGAAGTATCTGGGATAATGCACAATGGCAGGAGAAACAAATTGACCTCCTTCTTTTATGAATGTAAGGATAACACAAAGATGAGAATCAATAGGTTATTTTGTAAATAAAACCATACCACAACAGATGTTCTTTAACTTATATCAGTTCAATGAAGGTTGGCACAACGTGGTGCTAACCAGGTCATGAATACAAAAAGAGTGATAGATTCCTTTCAACTACATAACAAAACGCTAGCATCTTCATCATTCTTTCCTCCTGTAACTGAACAAATCAGACCTAATAGAGCCATACAGATATAGTGACAAAGAAAAGAATGCAGCCCATTAATTTTGTTAGTAAGTGTTCCATTATGGTTCCATTAGTTGATAGCTGAAGCAGCAGTTCCAGCTAGAGATAAAATATTCCATACGTGTTTTCTTTCACAGAGCTACCATGTCATTAATAAAAGTTCTCATTAAAGGTATCAAATTAGAAAGTATTCTTTATACAGATAAACAAAAAATCTGAAAAAATACAAATGACAAATATTTTCTTTTCAAAAAGTTTTAAGCAGCGAAAATGGATACTCAAAAAGGAAGCACATATACCACATATATATGCACAGACATAATCACAAAATAAGATGTAAAAGAGAGAAATATATTTCAAATGCAATAGATGATTCACAGAGTGAATAAAATTTGCATGTTAGCACAGAGTAGCTGTCCAAGATTAGTATAACAGATGTGACTGCTCCAGTCCAACACAGTTTTGCAATTTAAGCTATTCATATCAGAAGAGGTGAGCACAATCAATGAATAGTAATAAACATTCAAGTTATTGGCTGAATTGAAAAATTGTAATGTACGAAATACCAAAATGACTGGGTTATATTCCTGTTTGTTCAATCATGTCTATGATAACTGCTTTTATTAAACCTAAAGACAGAACTGGTAAAGGATGGAAATGGTCACTGAAAATAGAATATATTTCACATATGAAATTTTTCTACCATTAGATGCGCAGAGACTAGTTAACATTGAACCATAATTTATATTCATAGAAGTAAGTAGTGTAGATTTAAAGGAATTCAGTATAAAGCAGTGTATTTTTAATTCAAATCGTGAAGAAATCAGCTGTCAATGCCATTGACTAAATTAAGCATGGTAATAGGGTTGGTACAAGTATTTTATAAGATGAATTCTATCTCAGTGCATTTTCTTGGAATTGTCGAGGATATATTATTGAAAGGAACTCTATAGCTAATCCAAATATTTTCAGTTTCTTCTGTGTTTTCTAAAGACATCTTTTAAGAGGTGTCCTTTAAGAGGTTAGCATATAACACAGCACTACTACTCTTTTATCTTCAGTAAGTATAGCATTCTCAGAAATTATTATTTCTTTCTTATAATTAACAGAAAAATAATGCTAAATAGGTCCACAAAAATATTTACAAACCAATCTATCATTTATTCTAGATTTCTAGTAATAAAAATGGCAAAAGAATTTGTTTAGTACACAGTATGATGTGCTTTGCATGCTGTATATACATAAATATAATTAAATAGTTAAAAGCTTTTTAATATTTCACCGGGTGATGCACAAAATTCCTAGACTAAATAGGATTTTAACTATGTCATGTAACTCAAGAGAAGAACATGAAAGCTTTCATGAAAGAGTCCCACATTAAAAAGCAGTAATATATTTGCAATTCAATGTTTAAAGAATTGATAAATCAAGTGGCAGAAAACAATTGTTAAAACACATTTATTATCTTCACTAAGAAAGTATTAGCTATATCCAAAATCTAAGCATATTAATTAGTCAGGAATACATAAAAACCTCATCTGCGCATTCTTGTTCAGCAATGAACCATGTCAGTGCCAAGAGAGTCACAAGAATGTCAGGCTTAGTGTCACTTACCAGCTGAGTACACTGACATGGTTTGTCTTTCCTGACTGAATGCTGAGGACACGGTACAGAAATGCTGTACATTAAAACTTAAGCTGATTTCCAGATTTGTTCCATTGCATGCCATTAATTTAGTTTCATTCTAAAGCTTTGGCAAAAGCAGCAGTACAGCATGACGAGTACAAGGGAAGGAGTCACAGAGCAGCTCCAAGAGCTCACACACCACCCAGGGAGTCCTCTCACTACACCACTCCTCAGCAGACCCAATTCATCCCTGCAGGCTGGTACTCGAGCAGACGGAACCAAGCCCTCTGCTCCCTCTCTCCTTTTCTGTGGTGCTCTGTGAATCCAGGAGAGCTGGGCAGAGTCATCCTGGCACTGCTCTGGCCATGGAGATTTACTGTGATGGTCTGTGTAATAAGGGGGAGAGCCCTGGTGTGTTCCTGCTCTGCTTCCACTGTACTCCCACAGATGAAGAAGGCCTTAATGATGAGTGGCAAGTATTGCAAAGCTGAGCAAACAAGCTAAGATGACAGATCAAATTCCACCAAATTTTCAGAAGTATGACTGTGCCAGGGATTGTATGAATGCAAGCTGGGAGAGATGACATTTCAGACTCATTCATGACAAATAAAATGAAAGGAGGGAGTCCACTGTCAGAATGAAACAGTAGGCTTTAATTTCTAGATACACTTAAACTCTTCTTGAAGATTAATGATGTGAAAAAAACTTACATACTAGTTACCTCTTGCATCTAATTTGTATTTTTTATGCTCTCCAAAAATCACAGAAAAGTACCTAATCTCACAGGTCAAAAAGCAAGGCTATGTATGAACTTAGAGAAGCATTGACACTAAGGGATGTCACAAAGAACATCCCATCCCGCTGCTGTCTCGTCTGCTCTGTTAGGAGCAGCTCCACTCTGAGTGGCCGCATCAGTGAGCACTGTCACAGGACAGCACTGGGAGCAGCAGACCCCAAGTGTTTGGGAAAGTTCATTACCTTAAATTTTACTTGGAAGATACCTGGCAGTCAGTCAGTATCACATTACAGTAATTATCAAATGCTGAGTTAAGGGGATTAAAAAAAAAAAGACAAAGTAAAGAAGGCCAGCAGTAATCAGAAAAGTTAAGAGAATAAGTGAGAAAATACCTCTTAATTAAAACAAAATGGTACAACACCTTATGATATTACAACTGTTTCAGGCCTTTTCTAAAGCTAGAACCGGTCAGATATTTTTAGTGACAATAGTTTGTATGTTCAGCAAATAGATCTGTCAGCCTTCTCACAGTTTCTGTTTTTTATCACACATTTCAACATTTTTAGTCTGAAACAAATGAGGTGGTTGCAATACTGTTAATAAATAATTTGGATTTTCTCTTACCTTAAAAAGACAACTGTTCAATAGGCTATCCCACTTAACTAAATATTTCAAAAAATCCTACTGTGAGGCTTGCTTATATTTTCTTCTAAAATGGCATACAGAAACAGTTTGACTTACAGAAAACATGCTGTTGGCAATATGAGCTATGAAAAGCAATGGGGAGCAAATATTCAATAAGCAGCTAGGATATCAAAATGTCATTAAATAGCTGCGTGATATGTTATTAAAATTATAAAAGACTTTTTAATAGAGGTCTTTGTGTGAGGATGGCTAGAGCTCATCTAAAATGGTAAATTTCATCAAGATAATTGTGTATATGTAATCTTCCCAGAAAAAAAATCCCCAACATAAATAGGTTAAATATATACAAAGATTTTTTTACTTCCTTATAATAATAGCTATGAATTTAAGAATGCTTAAAAACTTCCTATCTTGTCTTTGTCTGATTTATTCTGTATTTTTATGGAGAAGAGATTAAATGTACTAAATCCAGCTTTTTACTTGGAAAGAACTATCTCCAAAACACTCTTTTTTCCCCTCATCAATCCCTCTATTATTTGGCATTTTGTGTTTTTATAATACTGTGACATCTGTCAAAATACAAAGCTTCTTGGTATAATTCAAATCACACAGCTAACTTTTCATTTACCAACAGAAATTATGATTAAATAATTGACAATATATACTTAAGAATATAATTTCCACATCCTACATAGCTAATCCTCTTCATATTATTTTGTGTTGTTGTTGTTCACTCCTGATTCGCTTAAGATAATGGCATAAGAGATTGTGCTGAGGAAAAAAGCTTCACAAAACCAAATCAGATATATAATAAGATTCATATCCTTAATCAAACGCTGTTGCAGTTCTGTGCAATCCTAAGTCTACAAAGATTGCACGTCTCACACATGATGATTGTTTAATTCTCCACAGAAAACTAAATCAGTGAGGAAGTTTGTGTTCCTATGGAGAAGGCAATTTTATAGAGAAGTGACATGATGGATCAAGTCACCAAGCCTGGCCTGCGCACCTGGCTGCCCAGGTAGACTGATCCAGAGGAGGAGCAGGGGACCAGCAGTCACAGTGATGCTGCTCACCTTTGTTATGGGGACTTCAGAAACGCTCCTTCCTGATGACTATATTAGAAGTCCAGTTAACTGGCCTAAACAGAGGTACCTTCTCACATTTGAGATGTCCCAGGAAACCTCTGCTGGCCACTGTGCCTCCTCATTCAGAAGGGCACAGTCTTCTTCAGACTCCTGTGCTGTATCTTCCAAAGGCACTTAACTATCTCAGATACACTAGGACACAGGAAAAACAGTTTGGTAGACAGCCAGATATCTCCCTTTGCTCTCTTTGAGACCTTTGTATTCCTCTTGGCATATACTTGCCGGGTTTTTTGTTTTCCCCTTGCTCTCTAGCTTTCTTTAATGTGTCCCTACCTAATGAGACAGGATATTATAAACCAAATAACTGAGTCACAGACTGCATCTTTTATAAAGAAAAAGTTACCTTCCTCAGATGTGGTTGGTTGGCCCTGGCTGGATGCCAGGTGCCCACCAAAAACGCTCTATCAGTCCCCCTCCTCAGATGGACAGGGAAGAGGAAAATATAATGAAAGGCTCATGATAAGGACAGGGAGATAACTCAGCAATTACCATCATGGGCAAAAAAAAGTCTCAACGTATTACAAGTCAGATTGGAGTATGATAATGGGAAATGAAACCAAAGTTTAAAAGCACCTTACCCCCCACCCCTTCCTACTTCCTGGGCTTCACTGCTCCTGAATTCTCTACCTTCTTCTCCCCAGTAGTGCAGGGGGACAGGGAATGGGGGGTTGCGATCGGTTTCATCACACGTTCTTTCTGCTGCTCCTTCCTCTGCATGAGCAGGGCTCCTCACACTTTTCCTCTGATTCAGTGTGGAGTCCCTCCCCAGAAGACAGTCCTCCACAAACTTCTCCAACACAAGTCCTTCCCACTGGCTACAGTTCTTCATGAACTGATTCAGAGTGGGCACCTTCAATGGGTGACAGTCCTTTGGGAATAGACTGCTCCAGCATGGGTCCCCCACAGAATCACAAGTACTGCCAGCAAACCTGCTCTAGCATTGGCTCCTTTCTCCACAAGTCTGCAGGCCCTGCCAGTAGCCTGCTCGTGCATGGACTTTCCATGGGGTCACAGCCTCCTTCAGGCATTCACCTGCTCCAGCGTTGGGTCCTGCACACATTGCAGGTGGATATTTGCTCCACCTCCATAGGCTTCAGGGGGACAGCCTGCCTCACCATGGTCTTTACCACAGGCTGCAGGGGAATCTCTGCTCCAGTGTCTGGAACATCTCCTCCCCCTCCTGCTTTACTGGCCTTGGTGTCTGCAGAGTTGTTTTTGTCACATATTCTCACTTCTCTCTCCGGCTGCAGCTACACAGGGTTTTTTCCCACCTTCTTACATATGTTATCCCAGAGGGGTTACCCTGTCACTAATAGGCTTAGCTTTGACCAGCCGCAGGTCTATCTTGGAGCCAACACTAGTTGGCTCCATCAAACATAGGGGAAGCTTCTAGCAGTTTCTCACAGAAGCCACCCCTGTAGCCCCCCTGCTACCAAAACCTTGCATTGCAAACTCAATACACCAGATTTAATACACTACTTTGTCATCAAGAGCTATATTTGTCCAAGGAAATATTGAGACTTGCTCTTAAGCTATACAGCATGAGCAAGAAAGTAGTGGAAGACTAATGAATTCACTTGCCTGCATATTTAATAAAATATTCTCTCATAGTCATAATCAAGCCATAGTTCAGCAAAGCATGTGAGAACTTTAAATATTCAAGTAAAACACTTGAGCGCATTATTAAAATTAAGTAAAATAAAATTAATACAATTCCCAGTGAGCTACTGATCCAGATTTATTAACTCTTTAAATTACTCAATTTTTCAGATTAAATGTAGCTATTAGGCTATCTTAGTAAGATATAACCACGCAGGACTGCCAGGTCATCAGTACAGGAAAAGGATTAACTCATTTAGGATTTCAAAGATCAAAGTGTTAAGACTGAACACAACTGAAGTTAATTGATTACATGGAGCTCCTTCACTTCTAGTAGGAAAATCAATGTAAATAAAATTCTTTTTAAGTGCTTACCTTTATAATACAATCTCTTTCAAAATATGCTTCAAATCCAACATTTATTTTGTACCTCCGTGTTTTGGGGGACAGAAATCACATTGTTGGTCAGCAGCAGACTGTGCATCCATCATCATTCCTACAATGCCTGGGGATCCATTTACTGTCTGCAATTAGCTGAGGAGACAGCAGCAGTGAAATGTGCAGACAGCACAGTCTGATACATTTTCATCAGTCTGCTCTGGAGAAAATATAGGTCTGTATTTTACTGAGTTGTTTTTATTTCTCCAGGATCAGCATTCAAAGTAGATGAAAAAAGTGATCCATATTTTAATGAGACTGATATGAATAGTTCATCTCCTCGCTTGCTTTAGAGTACTATTTTTTCCTCAGCTATAGGTAAAGGTGATGGAAAAATTGCTTTGAAAGGGACATCTGCTCCCTGTAGCATCTTTGTCCTCCTGCTGCTGCACAGCTTAAACAACCCAGTCTGAGTTTGGTAAGAGTTCTACATTCTTGTTTGCAAAATAATTTGTGTATTTTCTTGTTCAACAAGTTCTAGTGCTTATTATTCTTGAACAGGAAAAATCCACCCCCAAACCTGCAAAGAAAGGCTTCTGTGCTTTATTCCAAATTTCCCAGAGTGACCTAAGTTTTCACGCTGTCTGGAGTCACATGCATACAGCCAGAGGAGAATCTGAAGCTGCCTTGTCCTCAGAAGTCTCACCATCTGGTGGTACGTACCATTAACCCATTTGAAGATTGCATCAGTCTCAACCTGGAGGCTGCCACACTGTATGCTTATAGACAAGAGGATGTGATTTTAACCAAGTCAAATACATAAAATGAGTCAAAATTAAGATACTCTAATTTCAGCAAGTAAGAATGTGGAAGTCCGTATCTAATGATAAGGGTAAGTGTGGTTCTTATAAAAAGTGTACATATTTAAGGCCTAATTCTCAAGAGAGTTTGAAAAAAAGGAAGATGTAGATAGCATCAAAACTTTGGATGGAAGTTTAGGGTTGCTTGAACAACCTGCATCCTGAAATTAGAAGAAAGACTTCCTCTCCAAACTTTAGTAATGATATAAATTCAGTGAGCATTAGCTGTAGCTGGGAAACATTCCAATTAGTACTAAAAAATTAAGAGGGTAAGAACCTCAGACTTACACTGAGCAAGAATAACCTTTAGGATACAATGCAACACCTGCTATGTTCCATGGCAAGGCAGCTCTCTCTGCAAGCTTGGAATACTTTACATCACCTTTCTTCACAGCCTCTGCCAGATCTCTGCAGAAATTAATTCACAGCTATCGCAAAGCTCTCTAGTACACATTCGTGTAATTAACTTTTTATGTACAGACCATATCTGGATAGGATCCTGGTGCTTTCTTCCCTCATAAGTCTGGCTGCAACTCCTGACTGACTTCTCCGATGCCATTCTGGCAGTCCTGTTACCCTTCCCATGCATGTACCAAAAAAGAGGACAACCTCCAGCTGGTCGCAGTTATTCATCGTGACTTCCCAGGTGCAGGCAGGTAGCATTCCCCAGGCAGATCTCAGCAACCTTCCTCCACTGCTAGACAGAGCAGCACCCAGCTCTGTCTTCCAGACTCTCTGCTGCCTAGCTCTGTTATACAACGGGATGGGGATCCACTATAAATCCCCAAATACTCTTTTATGAGGAAGGCTGGAGGGACATAATCACAAGCAGAATCTGGATGATGAGCGATACAGACATAATTTCTAAGACTGATTAACTTCCAAGTTCAGCCAAAAGGTGAATTCTCAAAAAAAAAAAAAAAAAGCTCAATTCTGTGGCATCTGAACAAATATTTAATTCCCTGTACTACGGCATTACTATCAACATTTCTTCATCACTATTATTCATTTCTGGAAATGCTAAACCAAGCCCTTGAGCTGAGGAAAATGCTAGACAGGATGTACATCAAAATAAACATACAGTGAAATTGAGACATTCTTTTAGAAGTCAGTATCTTCTCAAAGACGCGACAATCAAAGGCAAGTTCCATCTCGATTTACCATTCTTTAGTACATTATACATACTCATTTACGTAAGTACAAAACACATGTAAAATGTTCTTTTTGACATGAAGCTACTAAGAGGTATCAGAATCTCTATTGTGTCAAATTGCATCTCAATTTAACTACATTTATTGCTGCTACACATACAAGGTTGAGCTTATTTGATGATTATCATTTGAGATTTGAGAACCATGTCAAAATTAATCCCCATTTAATGAGGTTTTTTAAAAAAGGGTTTAAAGTATCAAAATCCTGAAACATGCTCATTAGAATTATTTGTAAGTAATTAAAAATGATAACTAACAAACAAGTTGTGATTGGATCCTAAAGCCATGTCAGAAATAGTGCTCAGATGACAGCTTGTCAGATAATTTTATGCTTGATACATGGGCCCTGTTAATCACTACACAGTGACATTTTTATTATTCTCTTGGAAAAAAGAAAGTTAAGATTTCTGCCATTGCGAGCGCTCTTCCCCTCCTTTTCCCTCATGGTTTGCAACACATTGACAACATCCACCTGAACACTAGAAAACCATTAATTACTCTGTGTCCAAATTCTCCGCTATAACTGTTACAATGTAAGAGAGCCATAAACCGAACAGAAAAAGTAACCAACATGCGCATGAAGCCTTATTTTTTTATTTGTTTGACAGACACACTAACATGATGATCTATGGCATTTCTGCGTAAAATCCTTTTTGGATTTGGATTGTGTCACATTGTATCAGGAGTCAACAAGCTTCTCATGACATCTTACCCATAGGGAAAGCTTGGGTGAGAGGGGGGCTTTTTTGTTTTGCTATTTTAAGAGTATGGAGAGGATTACAGTAAAGGTTCTGTAAACTCTTCAGCCTTCAAAGTGTCTTTAAAATAGATATTCAGAAATGTGAAGTGCCCTTTGTTTTTCACAAATAAGCCACTTGAAGTGCAGAGTGTTGAAAAATGTGCTTGCTAATGAAAACTCAAAATTATTTTTGTTAATGTTTATATATTATTCTACAGAAAGTCAATTAGATGACAATAAAACAGATTAATATTAAATGTTAAAATAAAAATAAGTGTATCTTTGTTAAACAAACTAGGGACGGAGATAGAAAACTAAAAACTAAAACCTGGTAATTTTTTCATTTCTTGATTATGATAAGTTTAAGAGACTAGTTATTGACATTGGTGTTTCCTAGAGAAAATAAAGGTCCCAGAGCCAACAATATATATCTCTGTTCTCTTTAAACAATGATACATGTTGCATATGAAAAGCCACCCTTAGCTGTGCATATCTTAACGTCTCTGTTTCAGACGTAATTTGAGCATTGACTGGAGTCTGGAACCTTTCCTCAAACCGATTAGTAACTTATTTGGAAACCAGTTGCAGTAAATTTGAGATGGCTGTTCCTGTAAACCAGTGCTATTCTCCATTTATAAGGACACCTGAATCTGACCCTAAGATTTATTTCAATTCCTCTGAAAAATGAGAGATCAGAAAAAGAAAACAAACCAGATTTATGGAGGATTGTAAAATACGTACACATCAAACTTCACCTCTTGAATCTTACTTGTTTCAACTATTAATTTCTAAAGGTTTAACAGTGCTATTACTCTGACACAAGTAAATGACAGTCTTGTATTGCACTGCATGTTGCTTTTGATGAGGACTATTATTTCCAATAGGCTTAATATGTAACAATACCACAGCTTGTCACGACTTATCTGAGAAACACGAGAGCTTGCAGCAAATAAATGAGATTTATGAATGTCACTATTACAGGCACTGTTCTTCATGGTACTTACTGAAGATTTAGGTAAACATACTCCTATTCATAGGACAAAAGAAAAAAAAAAAAAAAAAAAAAAAAAAAAAAAAAAAAAAAAAAAAAAAGAGGACACTATTTAGTGGAAACCTAAGTATTCCAAGCCAAAAATTCCCCCTCAAATATATTGATTTCTGTCACTAGAAATGTGAATGCTACTAAAAATTCTTTGCAGCATTAAAAAGTGTTGATAACCTGAGGGACTTGTTTAGAGAACATGTTTATCTACCAGAACAAAGCCTTATGCAAGCAAGGAGGAACATTTGTTCCCTCTGAAATTTCTGAATCTCCTGTCCATTTATATAAGACAAGATATGAGTAGTGAGCAGCCAACTGCCTCACAGGCATTAGACTCAGACAGCTATTAGAATATAGTGCAGACTACTGTAAAATTTACAAGCCTGACACAGAGCTTATTAGATTTAAGGGATATAATTGCATTTGTTTCAGTGGACACCGGATTTAACCCTATTGGTATGATACAATGTCTACTGAAGCATATGGAAAAATACACAGAAAAGGAATCACATGCAGGCCCTGTTCAGAGCTCCTTGGGTGGATGAAGAGAGAGATTCAAAGATTTTTATTACTGTTATCCTTGGCTTATAGTAGTAGCGTATTTTTTCCCAAATCAGGCATACTTGGTTTTACCAGAAGTTCCCTGATAAAAAAAAAAAAAAAAAAGAGGTGCTTGCATGCTGGAGAGATAATAAATCAAATACCTTAGGGTTCTTGGTAGCCTTAAATCAACATAATTCAAGTCCTGAAGTGAGACATAAGAAAAAGACCGATTTAACTTGACAATTAATACTTTGTGCTGAAATGCTCTGATGTCCAAAGCACAAATGTGAAAGAGCAGTGATTACTGATCAAGGTATTAACATTATTTGAAGAAGTTTAAATTACATATTAAATTTAGGAACTTAGAGCATTGAGTTTGAGAAAACAGCTAAGTATACAACTTGAGGTTAAATAAAGACTTATTGAATTGTTTGTTTACGAAACCATCTCTCAATATACTCTTGGAATCCTGTGAGAAATTCAGCAAGCTTGGATTCTTCCACCTAACTCAATAGCCCAAACTGAAAATCATGCTAAGATCTGTAACAAACAGTGCAAAGACAGGACCTTGACATGGTGATGTAGACCTGTAGTAAGCTGTGTCAGTGTTGCCCATTTCTCTCCACTGACTGTAGAGGGAGGTTAGGCAACTGTGCTATTAATTTGGGTGTCTCTGTTCAAGGCTTACAATTAGATTAAAAGAATCTGGGCTTTTATATTGACTTAAAAATCATGTAATGTTCCCTATTAAAACCCATCTGTTCAAAAGACATGCTCAAAATAGATGCAAGACATCATCTGACATTAAATTAACTTCCTAAATGACTTGCTACTAAATTTAGAGAGGACATCGGCAAAGCTCCCTGTGGACTCCGCTGGTCCAGGACCAGTATACAGTAATTGATACTGCTTTTCCCAATTTCCTGAATGATTTGTGTGGGGGGGGTTTTCTCAGGAAATTCTCAGAAGTCCTTCCTTTTATACTGCAATGCTGAAGAAAAGCAGTAATAACTGCAGGTGGACTGCTGAGCATAGGTTATGGGGTTGGAGATCTTAGTGACCTTAAGCAGAATCAGTTTCCAAATGCAATTCGTTAAATACCATTATATTACATGACAGCTCTGGGAATGAGGGAATATGAGAATAGTAAAGCCAAAGTCCCTTGGGGTAGTCAGATAAAACATAGCAGAACCTGTCTAAATAACATATTTGTTATACGGTTGCTTTAAAACACTATACTCAGGAAGCTGCTAAGCTTGCTGGAAGAAATCACCTCATCTCAGCCATCACAAAGGCACCACTGTATACTGCCTCTTTTTCTAACCATGGCAACACACTGCCATCAAAAATAAATTAAAAAACCCCCCCAAACCAACAAAGATTAAAAATCAGTGATGCAAAGCTAGGTTTAAATTACTAAGTACAGAAATAAAACATAACACATTAAAAGCAAAGATTTCTTGGCTATCATTGTCACCTAATTTTCTCTTTTTAAAATTTAAACACAGTTCCCAGGTTTTCTCTTTTAGATTCCACTTCCAGTGCAGTAGACACGCCACATTTTCTCTATGGGACCACATCTGAAATGAGTCAGTCACTCTATACTACTACAGTCAAAAGAACTCCATCTAAAAGTACTTTAAGATCATATCTTTTGTGTGAAGCCCAAGCAATCTGCAGCCAGTGAAGAATAAAAATATATTCAGGATTCACTGCCAGAGATGCAATCGTGAGGTGCAGAAATAATTGCTGGAAAATATCAGAAGCTGCCAGGGAACATTTGGGTTTTGCTTGCTTTTAGAGGATTCTATGTGTCCAGCCTACATACTAATTTTATATGCCAATGTACACAGATAACAAAAAAAATCATACACAAAATTCATCAAGAACGGTTCCAATATTAAGAAATGACTGATTTCTCATTAAAAAAGAGCATGGCTAATAAAGATATATTTTAATTTAATTTTTAGATAGATCATAGAGTCTCTCTCAACTTCCTAGTTGATAATGGAGTCTAGTTTCATTCCAGGTTAATTAACAGGCAATGCCTGTAGTCATTTATAATCATAATTGTTGTGTATGCTTATATTTAGGTAATAAGGGCTAAAAGTTTAATTTTTCACAATATTTGTTAGGTTTAAGTGAACTACAGGCTTCTATATTCAGTTTGAAATACAAAAAAAAAAAACAACTGAGAAAAAAGAAGTGGGTATACTTAAAGATTTATGCTGCAACTCTGTTTCTGCAGGTAGTGCATAAATATTTTCTCTGAAATGAAGTGTCCTTGATAAACTCTTCTTGCACTTTATACTGTACTATGAATTATAGAATAATCCACACTGGCTGTGAATGTTATTTTGGAAGAGTCACTACTCTCCTTAGAAGCAGACTGAAGTAAGGAAAACTGAGTCACCCGATCAGTAGTCACCTGATATATTCATAGATTTGCCCAGGGGAAAAATGAAAGTGCAGCTTGAAAATTGTCTTAAGAAAGAGATGTTAAGCCAGCTTAGAAAGGATCAGGACACTATTTCTATGAAACAGCAACAACTGGTCAAGCAGACCAACAACTTCTAACTGAGACTTTTACACCTAAGTGGAACAAATGTCAAAGACACCGTTGCTAGAATACAGTAGGCTTTCCAACTGAAGATCAAAGAAAGGCTTGTGCTGGCACATACTAAAAGTAACTTCAGATTTTCAGGTGATTTACTATTTACTAAGTCATCACCATAACCTAAAATACAACCTCTGAAAGAAAAAAAATCTCCACCTAAGAGGTCACTAACTTTGACATCTAAAGAAGTTGTAACATTTTCAAAAGAATAATAAGAGCTAAGATACTAAAGACTGCAGAAAGGCTGGCACTGTCCAGAGGATCCAGTGCAGGTCATTGGAGTTCCTCAACTGGGGAAGCTGCAACTTTTTGCAGAGTAGACTGCAAGGCAAGACAGATACTATGTCGCCTACATCAGGGAGTTTTCTGTTTAATAGTGCTGCTCATCTCTTCAAGTAGGCACTAAGTTTAGCATAATTTGGAAGTGTTGTTCCTTTTGCAAATTAAACTGCACTTCCTATTTCACAAATACCAAGAACTAAGTAGAAGTCACCTTCACTTTTTCTATTTAACTTTTCTTTTGCAGCAAGAGGCGCGTAATCCACAGCTTTCATATTGTGCCTGGCCATTTTTATTTTTAATCCCTTTTAAGACACTGTAATAATCAGCCTTTAAAGAACAATTTCTTAAAGATGAGTAGCATCTCTAGACTCAATAAACCTCAGCCTAACAAATCGCATGTATGCAAACTCTATCATTTCCTGCATACTTCCACGTCATCCACTCTCACGTTGTCCCAGTTTGGACTTTCACTGGGGACACAGCATTGCTGTTATACAAAGGAGAATGTAACAATAGATTCAGGAGCACATGAGTGCATGAATCATTGCATGCATAATAAATCAGAACTGGATGCAATCTGCTGTCCAGAGAAAAATATAATTAAATACTTTTAGCTATCATTTCTCCATGAACAATCTTGGAAAATCTTGTGTCCCTCTGGACTAAACAGTCTTCAGTTTCACAGAAATTCTGTATGTCCCTGGAGACCCTAATAAAATCAGCATTTCAATCAAGCATGTTCCTTAAAATATAAACTAAAGCTAGGTTTTAAAAAGAAAATGACTGGATTCTCCTTTTATCTATTTTATTGGTTTTATCTGAGTCATTGAACTATGAACCCTTCCAAACCAATTTTAAGTTTTAAAAGTAAAGCACTGTTTCAGTAGATTTTCTAGATTCAGATTCAACACTTTTGCGGTAAGGTGATGAAGAAGGTCTATGCATAAAATAGGTTCCATTAGAAATGTTTTCTTACAAACATTTAGAATATTACATCTCGCATGCCTATACCTAGAGGCAAGGAAAAGCTTTTACACTGAGCAAGTCATAAAGTACTGTGAAATGCACTATACTAAGAACTACAGTAAGCATTATTTTTTCTTTTTTTTATTTTAAACTGTCAAGCAAAGTTAAAAGCTCTGGTTTTTTCCCTAAACTGCAGGAGAGAATCCTTTACCTTGTCAAAGCAAAGCTCCTTTAAATAGTAATGTAATGTTGAAATCCTAATGCCAGTGTTGCTAGTTTATTCGCAACTGCTGGCCATTTGACTACTGATACGAAGCCAGTTGCACTGTACTTTATAAGGACTGATCAAAGTTTACTACAGTTTCCCAAATTATTTTTATAGAAACTGCAGAAAAAACCCCAAAACTAAAACAAAAGAAAAAATCCCCAAGGATTAGAGATAAATTTCCCGAATATCTGCAAACACTAATAGTATGTAAAAAAAGAATAACCCCATAAAGCCAGGCAGTAGGTCCAAGCGACCTCTCATTTCACATTTTGATCAGAGGGAGATCCAGTCTCTGGTCAGGGAGTGGATTTTGCAACTATATGGCTATGATGGAATCATATGATACTAAAGCAGTTACCACAACAGCTGCTAAGTGCCAATGTGGGATTTAATGAAATATCTCAGAATTTTTTATAGTGAGAAGGAAGCCAGTATAAATCAATACCGAAGTCAGCAAGACGAGACACTGATCTTGTCCCTATTTGGTGGCCTCTAATACGTGTCTCAAAGTTTTATTCTCTAATAGAGAGAATAATAATAAAAAAATAACATCTTTCTCTTGTCTGAAACAATAAAAATGGTAAACTATAGCAAGCAAAAAAGAAGAGCATAAAATAAAGAGAATACAGCAATATAATGAAGAAGATAATTTCTCAAGTAACTGTATGCAATCTTGTCCTTTGACAACTTGAATCATTTAAAACAATGAGTAATTAATGGCCATGAAAGGGCAAGCACTTTCCTTCATTCATTTATTTGTTTTATTCCCCTCAGGACATAGCAAATAAATAAAATTACTTCTAAAAAGCCATTTTCCATTGTTATCATTTATGCCTTGAGGAAAAGAATCTTAAATTCTTCAGCTTATGAGCAAACCCACTTACTGTCACACATTCCTCCTTCTTCTCCTTCTTCATAATAAATTCAACAAACTTTTGTGAAAACCAGTATTAACAGGTCATCTGTGATACAGATTTAGGTTTTTAAGATTCTTTAATTCATTAAAGCTGGGTCATTTGGACAGCAATACAGTAATTATTTCTCCTAGCTGGGGAAATACTTTCTTGTCCTGTTCAACTTGGAAATAGGTCCTGCATATCCTGGAAACCAGGATCAATTCAAAACATTAAAAAAAAAAAATCCTGAAAGCTATTAAAAATGTAAATAATTAGCAATTGCTATATAATTGAAATTAGATAAAGTTAATGATTAGAATCCAATGTAGAGCTATTTCCTCAGTGACTCACTGCATATTAATTAACAAGGTTTAATATTTGGTATTTTATTTTAGCAGCATCACAACAAACCATAAGCAGTGCAACCTGGCACAATAATCTAAGTACAATTAAAGCATCCAGAGATATAGTTTCATAATTTGACAAAAGTAAAGACAAGAAAGATTGTGTATGTTGTAGCTAACTCTAGGCACTAACAACTTAGTCTTGACTCTTTACTGTTGGTGATGGCAGAGATCAGGACCCAGCTGAATCAATGTCTAAAGATAAAGAATCCCTTTGTCCTTCTCTTTTTCTGTTGATCTCTTAGGTGCACCCTAAAGAGGTTATTCTAAAGTTAACTTTTGGGAATACCCACCAATGCCTTTTTTATTAACTTTCCAAGCAGATGATTACAGCTGGAGGTTCAGATGTTCCTATACATTGCTAGGCAAATGTAGAAAACATAAAAAATACATTTTATTGAAAGATGAGGTAGATGGCTGCCAAAAAATTATGCTATTCCTAAACACTGCCTGTGGTCATAAGGGCCTAGATATTCAGTAGTAATTAAATTGGACCTGCTGTTTTTGGAGCAAATGATGTTACTGCTGGATGAATGCAGTTACTCAGAAATGAAAATGTTGGTTTTCATCTACTTATGGTTAAGTAGATGAATACGTATCTCCCTCTCTGTACGTTCTGTTACATTTGGTAGTTCTTGTGTGTCAATTGTCCCTGAAGCTGATGTTTTTCCAAGTATTGTTTACCTATTCTTCTATATCAGGCTATTTTAATTTACCATGTGTAGGCCAGATCTTGAAGATCATTCAGAAATGAAAACATGCAGAAACCATACACTATCTTTACACAAAGCAGCAGATTAATCTGAACTAATTAAATGCTTTTTTCACTCTGTGTTGTCCTTGGGATATCAGTGCAGCTAAAAATGTGGGTTAGCATTCATAAACCTAGAAACGATCTTGGGATGCAGCAATTTTAGCTGCTGCCTCTTCCTACACTTCTCACAACTGTTGTGATTCATTGATGATTTTACCATCTGTCTCAAAAGTTAAAATACTTGGTTTAAATATATAAAAGCCAGACAGGCAACTCTATTATTACGTGCAAGGGCATCTCTATTTAGCAGTGTAAATGCAAGCTTAAAATAGAATTATAGAACCATAGAATGCTTTGGGTTGGAAGAGACCTCAAAGGTCATCTAGTTCAGCCCCTCTGAAAAGACCAGGGCCATCTTGGGTTTTTTGTCCACGACCACAGTTTGTGAGCGAGCCCTCCCTGCCCTTGTCTCAACCTTGTTTTGCAGTTCAGGGTGTACAGTTCGACTTGATGATCTTAAAGGTTTCTTCCAACCAGATGATTCTGTGATTCTGTGACCCTTTTCTTGTATTTTCTCCACTTTATCCCACTGGAGGGGAGTAGGAGTGAGCAAGCAGCTTCATGGTGCTTTGTTGTCAGATGGGTGGGCTTAAACAATGGCAGAGTAATAGTCCGAGGGCCATACCTAGCTAGGAAGTTTGGAGACCTCAAAGGTCATCTAGTTCAGCCCCTCTGAAAAGACCAGGGCCATCTTGGGTTTTTTGTCCACGACCACAGTTTGTGAGCGAGCCCTCCCTGCCCTTGTCTCAACCTTGTTTTGCAGTTCAGGGTGTACAGTTCGACTTGATGATCTTAAAGGTTTCTTCCAACCAGATGATTCTGTGATTCTGTGACCCTTTTCTTGTATTTTCTCCACTTTATCCCACTGGAGGGGAGTAGGAGTGAGCAAGCAGCTTCATGGTGCTTTGTTGTCAGATGGGTGGGCTTAAACAATGGCAGAGTAATAGTCCGAGGGCCATACCTAGCTAGGAAGTTTGCTAGTGATGTCCTTAACCCAGGCCAGCAGACTTCCCTAAGAGGAGGGTCTGTCTGGCATACCGAACCCTCTGTTGCCCTCAGAAGGGAGTCACCTACAACTATAACCCTTCTTTTCTTCCTTGTGGTGGTTGTCATGATATGGGCCTTTCTGACCTTGGCCGTATCTCTGGTGTGGATGGATGGACCATCATCCACTGACTGGCCTTCCAAAGCCAGAGCCTCATCCCTGTTTGTACAAAAGCACCGGAGAGGGAAAGGTGGGCAAGGAAGGTGTTCACCTGCTGTCCTGAATGTGGACTTGCCTTTATTCACTCCTTTCATTTAAGCTGAACTTGGGTGTTTTGTGGTGGGTGCTTCTGGGAGGGCAGAGCTTGGCTCCATCAGTCTCTCTCTTGCTCAGCCTCCCTGATGCTTCTTTCTACTTCCTCTCACAGCTCTGCTGCCAGGCTGAGCAGATCTTCCACCCTGTCACAGTGTGCATAGCTGTTCTCATCACTGCCATCCATTACCAGTGAAAAACTCTGGCACTCCCTGCAGAGAGAGACCTGGACAGCTGCATGTTTCAGTGGGAGCCCTGTCTGGGTTGCCACATCCATTCTGATGAGTGCAGACAACATGGCTTTCTGCTGGGTAGAAGCCATAGCTGAGCTCCTTCTGAGAGGGTGAAGACCACCAGTTGAACTCACCTCTTGAGCTGGCAGAGCAACAGAGCCCTTCCCGCGCGAACTGTCATGCAGGCCCTGTCTGACACACCGTGCCCTGTCTGCCCACCCTCCTGGTTGCTGGCACTCCCTAGGCTGCATCAGTAGGTCCACGGTTGCTCTGGCAATGCCCAGGCCTTGGAAGTGCCTCTCGCAAGAGCTGCCGGCTCCTGGCGGGTCTCCCTGTTGCCCTCACATCACTGATATATTTAATTCCTCTCTATAATCTAAAACAGGATCGTCATGCTTTGTCAGGCAAGTATAATCAGAAAAGGAATTAGAGGAACGTGCTAAGCTGTAAGACCCCTGAATTGTCAATTCTCTTAACAACTCCTTTTTGCACTATTTTTCAGCGCAACACCGGGCGTGAAAGCATACATAACTTTCATACATCACATTACCACATGATGGGCAGTTGTGATATAGTGTGCCAAAAAAAGAGGGATAACTGCATGTAAAATATCTATAGCACTTTTAGTGATCTTTTTCCAGCAGCACAGAAATGCAATCTAAACTCATGTATCACAACTCGACAAAAATACATTCAATTCAATTTTAGAATAAATTGTTGCTGGAATAAGATTATCTGCCACATTTCAGCTCAGAAACATTTCTTCATATCCAAATTCTATCTTTTCACAAACAGGCATTCTGAGTAAGTTTGGCAGGCTTTTAATTACAGAAGCACAGATATGCCTCTAAAATAAAAGTTTTCAGTATTCAAACTTTGCAGGGACCACTTCATTTAGGACTCTAAGGGTGATATCAGATCTGAAATGACAGTTATGATTTTCAGGCATATTTCCCTCTATAACACATACATTCTTCACACTTTAAAAAAATGAAGGCACAGTTACAGCTGCTGCCTACTGATCTGTGTGCATTGAGCAGCACATCAACATATTCAGCTTATCGGAACCATTTGCAAGAGCATGTTTGTCAAGCAAAACTATCTCAGAGCATTAGGGAACTGACGTCTCAGTTGGTTTGCTTCACTAACTCTTCTATAATAGCGTAGAAGGGGTGTTTTAACTGAGACTATGCAAACAAAATAAAGACGCTCTCCCAGACTGTTAAGTGACTCAGAAATCTCAGCACTGTGAAACCTAAAATTGGTTCAGGCTTGAGGTTTGATATGCAAATAAAAGGTAGAGCTAGTCAGAATACAACAGCAAGAAGAAAATTATAAGCTTTGATACTGGCCTGTTTCCAAAGTGCAGGCCATATCTCAAACTACAAATAGGCAATTTAATGAAGAATAAATACAATAAATTACTGATAATTCCTATGTTTTTATAATGATACTCCTCAGTGAGTCACGGTGAACTTCATAAGATGGTATCATTATGCTTATGCTGTGGTTGTGGAAATGAGCACAACAGGGCTCTCCTGTGCTTTAGGCAAATACATTTAATAATCAGAAAACACTGATTGTCATGTAGAGACCAGGTCTGTTCATTTGTCACACTAGCTTGGCTCCAGAAAAAAATGCCGCCTCATACATGGCTTTCAGCTTGAGGGCAGCTGGAGAACAAATTAATTATAACAATGATCTCTCTGTTGGCCAACCTTTTAGACCTCTGATGCCTGAACCTAAAATCTAGCATACTAAGGGCTGTGCTCGCCTAAGGAAAGGACAGCTTTTCCTGAACTGCTTTGAAATGTCGTATAAGCACAGGTAAAAACAATAGACTGGTAATTCCACTTTTTACTATACATTGTTTAAAGAACTTACAGCATTTCCATGGTCTGCACAAGAACAGAGCAAGTGACATATGTATGAAATGTTTCATATTAGGCTTGTCTAGCCCTTCCTCACTAGCTCTGCCTAGCAGATCAACTTATTTCTTCAAATTCAGCAGTCAAGCAAGATGAAGAGACATTGAGGAAACAAGATGAGACATCCATAAAAATAAAAATAGCTTAATGGAAGTAGAGTATCTAATATTCTTAGCAATTACATGAATATAAAATTAATCTTGTACAATAGAATATTCCTAACACATCACAATGAATTATAAAATTTGTATACAATGCATTATACTTGTATATTTATATAT
>NW_010430738.1:28995-35110 GCF_000710305.1 Buceros rhinoceros silvestris
TATATAAATATATATAATCAGATCTTTATTATAAAGCAAACCAATGACAGAAAGCTTCTCAATGCTTTAGTAAAAGCAGAAAAGTATGAATCTTTTTTCCAGTGGAAAAACTGAGCGATTTCAGTAAGGCCAGAGTTTTGCCAAGGTTCAAAGGAGGCAGTCATCTTGACTGGACTGTGACCAAGTACAGAGTCTTGCTAACTCATATGGCACCAGCTAATTTTACAAGGGGCAATGCAATTGAAATTACCCATTTAAGGAATATGAGTTCATCATTTAAGCTCAATATTTTCCATGACTGCCAAGTTATTCTGATCAAAAATTGTTTCAGTAAAAGCTTCTGAACTTAAGATCTTAAGTATTTGAAGCCCCTCAGCTGTGGCTGTGTTTGGCCTTTACTTAGTACAAATTACTCCAACTGTTGTATGGCCATGTAGAAAAGACTGGCTCCAAATTAGTCTCTTCTGATATGAGATACCAGCAAAATCAATTGCTGAGTACATTCATAATGACCTCCCACTCCTTTGAGCTTTAAAATTCTGAAACTGCTATGAATACCTGAAGGGTTTTTTATACACAGTAAGGAATGCATTCAACCCCCCATCACACACATACATAATTCCTGGACAATTTGAAGGACTGTATCACGCATGTTACTAACAAAATAATTTCATGAATATTTCAAATTCAGTTCTCTCCTCAGAATAGGCTGCAAATAAAGACAGTCAACAGAAAATGAAAAACCCAGGAGCCCCCATACCCCTGTCATAATTGGAGAATTATGTATATCAGGACTCAGACAGTTGATGTCGTAAATAAAGATACCTAGAAAGAGAAGAAAAGAGATGGATAGACATGCCTTGTATGGAATTCCTGTATGTAGTGAGAGCACTAGCCTGGGAAGCAAGATGCCTTCGCACTGTCAGAGGAGATTTGAGCTGCATCAAGCATTCTCCTCAGGGGATTCTTTCTCCAAAGGGCCACAACTGCACTGTGCTAACCCACTGAAAGTGAATCTCACTGTAGGTATGTACAAAGGTTCCCGCAGTCTCTGAAGAAGAGACATTAAACCGAAGATTGGCTACACAAAGCAGAAATATTGCAGAAAGTTGGCAGCAGCAGCCAGTATTATGCAGCACACTTGTGGGAGCTCTAAATCACCAGGTTATACACAGGCATGCAGATAGGAACATTCACATGCCACCCCCACCCCCAAAGTTTTTGGAAGAAATCTGCCACAGCTATCTCTGATGTGGAGTCTGATCGTGTGGAATATGCCTACCCAGTCATATTCTATATCTATTTTCTGGATTCCAGGAAGAACTGAACTTCCTAAAGCAGAGTACCCACAAAATCACTTACATATGGCACTGCAGGAAACCAGGGACTTCTGGTGTCAGAAGGCGAGACTCCTTGAAAACTCAGAGACTTTTGAGAGTTAGGTATAAATACTAGCCAATTGGTTTTATATTAAAATCTGAATTTTAGGTGCCTGAAGGTAATTTTATTTCCACATTAGAGATTCTTTTTAGCATCTCTACCACAAGGAGCAAATGTATTTTGTGGTTGTTATGAATCTGATAAATACACAGTAATTTCATTTTTTTCCAGTAGAATTATCAGCTGGGGATTGTGATTTTTTTTTAAACTAAAACGGGAAACAAAAGCTTGGGTCGTGCAGATCCCCACCAATTTCAGTAGGGCTTCACATGGCATGTTTACCACAGCATTTACTCTCCTGCTTAGAGTAAATCACAGGACCAAGATCTAACAGTTTAAGCAGCTTCATTGATTACACACGTATTGCAAGATATGCACAAACAAAAAAGGAGGAGAAAACAAGCTACCTATTTTCTTTTTCCTACTAATCCTAAGCATAGACTAAGACTAGCACTTTCAGGGAGAAATTTCATTTCTAGAGTATAGTGAGCTATTAATGAAGTTTCTATAATGATTTTAGGCAGTCCTTCTCCAATATCCAGCTTATTATAATATGGACAATAAATGCTTTTCTTAACAAGCAGATGAGTCTGTCATTCCTGTGCCAAGCGAGGATTCTCTCATAATTAGAGATTGCACATTCTCCAGAAGCAAAATTCTTACTGAGAACACAGCTGCACGGAGCCTTTGTTGTGGCTGCACCCTGCTTTCCTCCGAAAAGGTCCCCATGGTGTGGAAATTATTTTCCACTGAGTTATAGATATAAATGAAGAGTAGATTTTAAATATATTTCTAGCTTTTATTTTGAAACAAGCTATGTACTGAGAGTGCAGTTACAGACAGGTTGCACCTATCCTTTCCTCTTTGGCCCTAAGTTTAGCAGCAGTATATGCAATTTTAACTTAAGGGGGCAATTGATGGAAAAAAACCCAAACAAACTATAAACTACGGAAAACATGTTTGAATTAAAGTGGATCTAAAGCACTTTAAAGGATAAGGGTAAGTTTTGTAAAAGAGATTACATACAGCAATGGCATTATAACTAATGGAAGGACCTCAGACAAAAGTAACCCTCCTTTCAGAAAGTTTCTCCCACTTTACCAAATCCAGCAAAAACCCTCTCTTAATGTCTGCTTAAACAAATTCTCTTATATCTACCTTATCTAACAAGAGCTGCAAGAGATTTTTTTTTTTTAATAAAAATTTGCTCCGAAGCTCGTATGCAAAAGGGTCTTAATTGTCCACAACAATTGCAACAACTTTTGGAGAAAAAGGTCTACCTAAACTCTTCTAATACCCTTCAGGCCAAACAGACCATCCTGGCTTCTAGCTAGCGATTTCTGCTTTTTGCACCCTATCGTATGTGCAGCTCTCCAACACCTTACCCAACTCCCACTCAGCCAAGTGGCAACAAAATGCTCAATGTTGAGGCAATCTGGAGATTTTCCCTTGCTTGTCACAAAGTTTGCTGAATCTTAAACTGTAAATCCCTTTTTTCAAACACTTGGGCAACTCATCTGATTTGCTGCCCACTAGGGTCTATCTCATTATATACAAATGTCTATTTCTGGAATCTAATGTGAGCACGTTTGCAAGGTAACATGAATCACACAGAATCTACAGTTATATTTCTCTATTCACAATGCTGTCAAGTTGAATTTTACATCAAGGAAGCATGCTGTGAATGTGATCAGGGAGGTCCTGTGAGGGCTCTTCTAACGTTTATTTTAAGGCTACCAGAATTTGGAGTAGTATGCAAAGAAAAAAAAATACAAACTAGGAGCTTAAAACTAGTAGTTTATTTACTTAAATACTTGGCTTCCAAGTGTTCTTTTCAGCATGCACAGCATTGATCGATAATCCATGTTAAAGATAGTTTGATCTTCTGTATTACCTTCTCCAGGACATGTCACCCTGAAGAACAGAGTAATCCTTTCAGTATCAGTAGACCAGGGTTGGCAAATGAAAAATTCTAAACTATCATGTGCTCAATGTCATCTCAAAAATTGCCCAGCTTTTCACATCCAAATCAATTTTTCTATAGCAAGTAATGCTGTCTCAAACACCAAGGTTATCATCTGCTTTCTGAATCTGTCATGGCAACAATCACTTCTATCTGTACTGTCATCAGCCACTGCAAAAGAAAGTTTCCCATGCTAATCTTCAGAAATCCTACTTTAAAATTCAATTAGATAAAGGAAATATTTTCTTCTAAAAATGCTAAGACACAATCCTCAATTTCTTTTTTTGCAGAACAGACAGTCACTGAATAGAAATACTTGCATGAAATATTGCTATATTTTACTCTAAAACTTAAAACAGAGTTGTAGTTCTAAAAACTAATATCTCTTTTCTTTACTGAATATCATAATGAATGCCTAAGATCAAATTACACTTACAAAGGTAGTTTATCAATATTACTTGTATTAACTAGATTAAAATATCTGATTAAAATGTATAACTTTATTCAAATAGGTTATATGGACCTTTTTCTCTGAAACTCTGTACAGAAACAACAACAAAAAAATCAGTTAACTCATAGCATCCCACACTTTCACAGACTCCAGTGGGTACGCTTCCATTTTCAGTGCAGACAGACACATATTCATGAGCAAGAATGAAAATTTAAGAAATGACTGAAAATTAAAACCTCTCTTTTTCATTAGTATTAGAAAACAAACTTGTCGTGTTACCGTTCCCCCCCCCACATTCATGGGTCACTCAGTACAGAGTGCAACTCCCCTCCCTGAATCACACAACAATCCATTGGAAAAGCCAAATGTGAATTGTGGAAGGTAGTGTACCAGACCTGTTAAGGCACTCCATTAATGTACCTGGCTCCCGCCTCCCCTGTTCTCTGGGGACAATAGCGACAACTACCTCCTGCAGTGGACCAGGGCATTGAGCCACCCTCAGTGCACCTAGCTTCTACTCCTCTCCTTATTGTCTTGGACCTTCTTACAACCCAGTACACTTGTACTTGGGTCGTCGCCCAAACAGGGGAAATACCGGGACCCCAAGATCCAGCAAGTTCTGGCCAGGCACAGCTGATGGAAAAATACCAGAACCTTAAAATCTAACAAGTTCTCGACATGCACAAACCAAAATACTACATCACTCAAGCTGGGCCAAAATGGAAAAGTGTGTGACAAAAGTCACTTATCTCATACCCTATAAAGAGCAATCCTAAATGAGACCCCTTTGAGCTCTGCTGGATTGCAGCGGGCTGCATCCAGCATCTCCCCTGAGTTGGGACATCTCTCAGGACCATGTGCTAGTGAAGCCAACACAAAGCCTGGGTGGGCCAGACTCAACTGTCCTTGAGTCCTTGAGACTCAGCTGTTGCCCAGATTAATGCTGATGCATTGTGACTATTCAAATTCAAAGGGGAAACTTCCACAACAGGCTAACCTCTTTCTCCTATCTCTGTACCTACTTAGGTGTTTGCCTTTGTGCATTTACTTTGATGAGACTGGCATATTTCACTGGATCCAAGTATTTGTGTTTGTCTGCATGTGTGTCTGTATGCTTTGCATTCATACATATATAAATATTTAGATTTAAGGTACCTTATATTAGTGTAAATCCTGTCATTCTCAAATCTTTAATCGTTATTTTACTTTGCTAAACCACTTGCCAGTCCTTAAATTTGTTAATCATTAAGTACTGCTTTTGATTTACCTTATACTAGTGATAAATCTCAAATTGCTGTCAAATCGAACCATGTCAAACATACTTATCCATGACAAAACTACCACCCAGGAATGAAAATTGATTTACATATAGAACACAGACAAACTCATGGCAGTGGTAGGTTTTTACTCTATGCAAAGTAGGTTGAAAAGCTGTCCGTAACATAATTAATGGAGCTTAGCAGCAAGTGAGAATTCTGGCCTCCCTTTTGTGTTTATTGATAATTTTTGTCAACACGTTAGTTAGATATATACAGTTGGGTTGGGATGTGCTGACAGATTTGGACTGTGTATATTCCTCGCAGTGGTTGTGGGCTCAGTTTGCAGAACATATGCCCTCACAAACTGGATTTCCTCTAAGGAATAAATGAAGGGCATCCAGTATACAATATTGCCATTATTTGATTAATTTTCCTGTAGTCCTATTACTCATAAGAGTTATTCAAACATTATTACTGTAAACACCTAAAGCAAAGGTTGGAGAATTCCTGGTAAAAGGGATTCCTTTTTTTCTTTCAGGACATACAAAGTAGTAAGTATTCAATCAATAACATTCAATTATAAGGACCCCCTACATATATCCATCACAATTCTAGGAACCTTATGTCTTTCTTTAGTTTTCTATCAAGGACAGCCCTGTGTCCTTCTTTCAGTGACAATTCTGTACTTTCTGACCTCCTGCAGCATGGGTGTGGAACATTTCCTGAATTGCATTCTTTTGGAGGGTTCCCAACAGCTGTCCCACAGTCCTGAGAGGTCTATGACACACCAAAATTACAGGAAAGATTAAAAGAATTCTAAAAAAATACTGGAAATATTCAAAAGCATTTAATCTTGATTTATGTAGCTAGTTCAATTCAGTCCTTTCACGACTCTTTGTTTATCTTGCCTGTCTTTTATACTGAGAGACAGTCAAAGCAAGGAATATTTTACGGCCTGATTCAACAAGATATTTGAGAATATAAATTGTCACACTTGCATCA
>NW_010430739.1:0-240 GCF_000710305.1 Buceros rhinoceros silvestris
AAAGTTTTCAGAGGTTCTTATCTTTGGGGGAACCATTGCTCTGGTTAATGTTTTCACATTATGTTCTTGTCTTTTCCTGAGAGATATTAGCATTTCTAAAGGTTAGAAAGTTAAATGGGCTCTGAAGATAATATTAAGGGGGGAAAAAATATTAACATCGTAACTAAATTATCACAGAAACTTAGAATCATAGAATTGTTTAGGTTGAAAAAGTCCTTTAAGATCATCAGGTCCCACTGT
>NW_010430739.1:642-1157 GCF_000710305.1 Buceros rhinoceros silvestris
AGTTTGTTCCCTGGATAGCTGTATATTTATGCCATAGTCAATGTATTATTAAATACCATTACATCATGTCTAAACATTAGGATTTGTTTTTTGTTATTAATTGTGTATAGAGTGGTCACCAAGTCCATCGCTTAATTACATCACTAGGGACTTTCCACAGCACCTGCAGAAGGTAGCAATGTATCTATCGCTTCCCGAGTTTTGATACTTCTCAACTCTTCTGGCAATACTAGCGTTCTATAAGGTACAATACTAGCTTTCTACATGACCTTGGCTCAGATTCTTGCCTTTCAGCAGTTTTAAACAAAGACCTTTGCAAACTGTAGTTTTGCTAACTTCAAACAGGCCTGAGAAACAGAGTTCTGCTAACTTTAATAAGCAGACTTTAGAATCATAGTTTTGCTAACCCAGACTAAATCTCTGAAGTCTCTGGATTGGCCATTACATGTCCGTTTTCTTCAAGAAATCCCACAACTCCTCATAAGACTTGTGCTCTAGACATCAGGCCAGCTTCA
>NW_010430740.1:0-345 GCF_000710305.1 Buceros rhinoceros silvestris
TGGTGGCAGGAGTCCATCAGCGACTTCTACTGGTACTACTCGGGGAAGGACGTCATCGACGAGCAGGGCAAGCGCAACTTCTCCAAGGCCATGGCCGTGGCCAAGCAGGTCTTCAACAGCCTCACCGAGTACATCCAGGTGAGCCCCCCGCGCCCCCCCCGTGTCCCCACCTCGGGGTCCTGGGGGTCCTGGTGGCCCTGCATGACCCTGGGAGGTCCTCGAGGACCACCAAGGTCCTGGGGGTCTCCAAGGACCCTCCATGGCACCCACCATGGCCCCACCTCCGTGTCCTGGGGGTTCTGGTGGCCCTGAGCAACCACCAAGGTCCTGGGGAAACCCAAGGAC
>NW_010430740.1:711-985 GCF_000710305.1 Buceros rhinoceros silvestris
AGGGTGCTGGGGGTCTCCAAGGCCCCTCCATGGCACCCACCATGTCCCCACCTCAGTGTCCTGGGGATCCTGGTGGCCCTGAATGACCACCAAGGTCCTGGAGGTCCCCAAGGACCATCCACGGCCCCCACCATGTCCCCACCTCCATGTACTGGAGGTCCCCAAGAACCATCCACAGCCCCCACCATGTCCCCACCTCGGTGTCCTGGGGATCCTGGTGACCCTGCATGACCTCCAAGGTCCTGGGGGTCTCCAAGGACCCTCCACGGCCCCC
>NW_010430740.1:1230-1431 GCF_000710305.1 Buceros rhinoceros silvestris
GCCTCGGTGTCCTGGGGGTCCTGGTGGCCCTGCATGACCCTGGAAGGTCCTCGAGGACCACCAAGGTCCTGGAAGTCCCCAAGGACCCTCTGCGGCTCCCACCATGGCCCCACCTCAGTGTCCTGGGGGTCCCCAAGGACCCTCCACAGCCCCCACCACGTCCCCACCTTGGTGTCCTGGGGGTCCTGGTGGCCCTGCATG
>NW_010430741.1:0-5939 GCF_000710305.1 Buceros rhinoceros silvestris
TCTATGTTTGGGGGGTTTTTTTATGGTAGGTTCTGTTACAGACAGAGATGTGCAATATCCCCCATTGAGCCCATAAATCCCACATCTAAAATTAATGGAAACAAACTTAAGCGTAGATCTTGATCCCGTAATCTTTATTCAAACGAGTCCATGAGGAATGCATGCCCTTTCTGGCTTCTCTCTGCTCTTATGAGGTGTACTTCTCCCTGCTGTTGTTAAGATATCTTAGAACGTGATGAGCTAGTAAAAGAAAACCGAACTGTTCAATAAAATTTTTCATCAGTTACTGTTAGAGGCTGTTACATGGAGGGCTTTCCAAATTCTTTTTTTTTTTTATTTCTTTTCTCCAGTGAATTAAAAAGATAGCAATAAAAGATTAGTATTTGGAACAGATTAGCACAAAGGAGCGAAAATGGAAGTTTTGTGTAGATCGTTTGCTGAGAAGACCATAAAGCCCAGAGACAGTAGTAGGACTGTGACTGCTTTCCCGTGTTAACTGCAGCTATTCCGAGATACATTTGAATGGAATCAGGCTGCGGAATTTAAGTAGTTTATAAAATAGAGGAGAAGAGTATGTGTTCTGTTATACAAAATCTTTTACCTTGCAGTGGATTTCAGATTTACAGAGTAGCACGTATCAGCTGTCTGTGACATGTCCCTCTATGGAGGGCTAAAACGATACTTTGTGTATTCTGTTTAGAATCATGCTGTGAGGACATTTTGGATGTAATTTTATATGTTATTAGTATTAAAATATATATATTGCATAGAATGACTAGTTTTGGGGAACATTACCTCAGCATCTTCTAAGTGCATTAATCCTCATCAGCGTTGATAATTAACACTCACTTAACAGCTGCTTGAGGCTAAATATGCGTGTCACGCTGCTGGTTGCACTGCTCTGTGACAATAGATACACAATGCTCATTTCAGAGGCTTTGTGAGGAAATGACCCTCAGCTGCTCCTTACAGTTTAAAGAGCATTTAACTATGATGTTACGACTCTTCTCACCCGACCTGTTCCTCTGGCTGAACGCCCTGTGGGTGCAGCACAATTTGCTTTAAATGAAAAGCGGGGGACCCGGTGCTGTAAGCAGTTCTTGCTGATGACTGAGCTTTCATCACTCCGTACTGAAGGTGTTCAGTGACACGAATGAGTAGAGCTCAAGTACCCCGCTCCAGATACACCGTGGGCCACTAGGTGCCTCAATTTCACCACCACCAACCCAGACCTTCCTGTCTGCCATCCCCCCTTCTGCCTCCAACCCCCCTGGCTAGCAAACAGAGGAGAGCTCTTGGGGCTGCTCTGGGCTGGTGTACCTGTGAGCCCGAGAGTGCTCTGCCCTTTGGTGGCTGGCAGACTGATCAGATGATTTCAGCAGGGCTGTAGCCACTGAGTCTGCCTGTGTGTATGTGTGTAAAAAGAGATGTCTATTTAAAATAAGACGCTTTTATGTTCTTATATCACTCCTGTAAGCTTGTACTGCTGTACATAACAGCAGTGTTGAATACTAGAGAACTAAGTTCCTTGTTTGAAACTGTTCATTCATTAGATGAATTTGCTTGTGTACATACATCTGCCAAATTATGCGTCCAATTTCTTCCGGTTTTTGTATGGATTTTTCATACTCGTATTGTTTAAAGAATCTATTTCCTCGCTGATTTTACCTCCGTATAGTTCTGTGTTTCAAACTTTTCAGAATCAAATTCATAAACTGCCTAATTCCATGCAAGACAATTGGTATCCGTGAAGGAGGTTGCGAAAGAAGTAAGGCTGGACCAGCTGCATGTCCGCTTTTCCATGTATTTGTCTAACTACTTCTAGTCCTCCATCGTAGGTTCTGTCATCTCCACAAGCAACATGATTACTTCACTGCCATTCACTACCTCATCATCATCTTCCCAATGCCAAAGCTGTACTGCAGGTTTTATACATAATAAACAATGTGAGTTTATGCTTCTATTAACTATGCATCCTTACAGATTGCAGGACAGTAAGGATTTAGAAACATAAACAACCTCAAAAAGTGAAAAAATGTGTTTGTAATTTATCACATGCAAGCATTCGGAATCCTGTCCTGCTCTTCAGTTTGTTGAAATTCTTATAAAAAGCATAAGAATGGGAAAACTTGATGATAACTTACAATTTTAGCTAAGTGGTCACTTTGGATTCATTCCCAGCCAAAGAATGGTAATAAGACTTGGATTTATGCTTAAAACTGACATTAATGGATAAATTTAAGCAGTTTTTTTAAATGCAAGCTGTTTTCACTGGTGTAGATGAAGTGCCACCAATCACTGATTATTCACAGCTCTACAATTATTTTTTTTAATGTTTCAGTGCCATCCATGCACTGATGAGATCATTCATGTATTGATTTTCCTAGTTTTATCTGAAAAGTAGATCCACAGAAAATGGCTCACGTAGCAGTGGCAGCAGAGCCTCTCTCCTCATGCCCAGGTGGGAATCCGCTGTGCCATGTGTTCTGCGTGCCAGACACGGCTTGCACTGCCTTCTGCAAGGCCAAGCTGCTGAGATCACAAAGCCAACATGTGAGAATGACAGGGCGAGGGGAGCGGCATGAAGATGGGCAGCCCAATTATTTACTTTTACATTTGCATAGATTAATTTATCTTTTTATTGCCTTAGTTATACCCTTCAATTTCCTGCAAAAGTCATTGAGTGGCATCAGAACGCTTAGGTATATTATCAAAACACTATTGTGTGAAATTCTCACTGAAGACAACTATTGTTTACATTTTACTGAAGAGTATTAAATAGCTAATCAGATTTTGTTTTCTTGTACCTTTGGTTTTTCATAGACACTCCAGCAGTTCTTGTTAGCAGAAATTGCCCTACCTCTCTTATCCCAAAGCCTCAGTGGATGGGAGGAGCCACCATGAAATACATGGCTTGAGTGCCATGGCATCAGCCTAATAGGACAAATCTGGAGACTGCACATCATAGTGCTCATCCAGCTCAAGTGGAGTGACGGCATGTGCTGATTTGATGCTGTCAGGATAGGTCATGTTAATGGCAATTACTTATTTTACTGTTTCAGGAAGACACTGTGAATTATACAAAGATCCCTGTGTTAATATCAACTGTCAGAACGGTGGCACTTGTGACAGCGAAGGTCTAAATGCGACATGTATTTGCGCACCTGGATATACAGGCAAGTAATCTGCACGTCTCACAGAACGCCTAGTTGTCTGCGTTTGCTGTGTCCAAAAGAAGGCAAACACCAAGTGAGACTGTGTCCCTTCAAGGAAACGAGTTAACCTGGTCTTTGCTGAATTGTAGATAGTCTAGTGGGAATGAAAAGTTCTTGATACAGCTTGCAGCTGCTTTGAGCTTTAAAATGTTTGCAGAATTCACTATGCTAACAGCTATTTAACATGCGTTATGACCTTACTGTTTGCGACTGGATTGTGTTTTTAAAATAACATTTTGAAAGCTTCCAGGTAAGTCAATATACTAATTAGACACTGTTGAAACTGTTAAACGTTTTAACATGGACCTTAGTTACTGGGAGCTGAAGAAGCAAGTTATTTTGTTACCTGAACGTGCAATTGCTAAACGCCCTAAAGTGCTTGTGTTGAATCAGCTCACACTTTCAGAGTAATGGTAGGCAGCCCATTTAATCCTTTGGCCTCGTGCTTAAACTGTCCTGATTGGTGTAATCCACGTGTCTGCTCTCAATTCACCACCTGATGCTCTGTTAGTTATGTAAGGTGATATCCAACAGTAATACATAAACCCCTTCATAGCTGTTTTGTAGGTCAAATTGTGGTTTTTGGTCTGTGCTAATTCAAGGACTCTTTTTTTTTTTTTTAAAAAGAATTAGCTTTCCATTCTACAGTGGCTGTTTCTTCGAGGCACTGAATATCTACAGTTTTGTACAGCACTTCAGAATATACAGGATAAATGGTTACACCACATTTTCTTGAAGGAATTTACAGTTAAAGAAATGAGAAACACATAATCTGGGTGGGGTTAGTCAAGTCACTTAGTGCTCAGACTCTGTTTTCACCTGGTTGAAGGAGGATAGCATTCCTTCTTGGAGCTCTGTGAGACTTCTTGAAACAGTTATGGAACACTTTCCATGTTCTGAGAATAAAGATGCTATTGAGCTATAAGGTGTTTTTCAGCTAGAGTAAAATTAAATGACTGATGATGTACCTGCTACTGAGGCACTCGCTGTATACAAGTTTGGGTTTTGTTGTTTGTTTGTTTTTCTGATACAAGGTGAAGAATGTGAAATTGATGTAAATGACTGTGACAGCAACCCATGTCACCATGCTGGAACTTGCATAGATCAGCCTGGTGGTTACATGTGCCACTGTCCACACGGATGGGTCGGTGCAAACTGCGAGATACGTAAGTTTTGTAGTTTTCTAAAAATGATACATTATAATAAATCTATATTTGTGTCTAAATACTAATCTGAACAAGTAGTCTGAATCATCTGTAAATAATCAAAATTCTGTTAAGTGCATTTTCTTTTCGGGCATAACGTTTCACAAGTGAAAGTTAGAGAATCCTGTTTCTGGGCACCTTACTTAGAGATGTGTTGGATTAGGTTGTCAGAGATGTTACCTCACACTGGGCACTAAGCAGTTGGCCTTTTAATTGCACTTGTGCTTCAGAGCTTACTTTCCTACTTACCTTGGGTAAAGCATACTTCCACAGTGCTAGAAGCACGGTCCTGACAGACTTGCGTTGACTTCTGAGCACCTGCAGCTCAAGTGATGTTTCAGCAAAACAAAGCTGAACCTGCTTACCGAAGGAAACAGGTCCTGTGTAATTGTGCTGTGACCTGTGTGGGCATGTGTTCACCAACTTTTTCAGGAATAACTTGTCCAACCCAAGATTGGTTTCTGTTAGAACGATAAAGGTCTCTAAACCAAAATATTTCCTAAACACTTAGTAAGACTTAAAGAGGTTCCATTGGTGGGTCTAGTGAAGGAACTGCTTCAGTGTGATCTCGCTTCTTGGTATAGGGAAAAGCTTCAGTGTAAGTGCACCCTCATGAAGCAGTAGAGTCCATGAGAGGAAGGAAGCATGAAGCCCAGCCTTGGAAGAGTTAAAATGGAAATTAGGCTTTGTTAGGTTTGCTTCTCATGGAGCTGCTTTGTATTTCTGATGTTTTATTCTTGGGCTGCAGATATTGTCTTTACTAGGGTGTTTAGCAGTGTATTTAACTGCTTGAATGCTGAGGTGCTGTGGTCATAGATCCCGTCAAGTCTCTGTACAGATACACAAGTTTGTGTGAGGGGATTTGCACCTCTTAGCACAGCTAATGTTGCAGGGGTAGGCGATAGGTTTAAAAAAAAAACCCCAAAAACAGAAAGGACTTAGAGAGCTTCTATTGTACCTTCATAAGAAAATACCTACACAAAGGTTGGAACAAAAAATGTTTTGTAGATCTCATTTACTCAAGATGCATATGAAGATTCTCTTTTTTACTCCTCTTTTACTTAAACATGTCTACTTTTTTCTTTTTAGTACCTCAGTGTAGTACAATTACATTTCTGTTATGTTACGGAATGAATAGATGCCAAAGGGAAGCTGACTGGCTCGCAGGCTTTCTGAGCCCTGCGCGTGTTCTCTGTGAAATCAGTGATGCTGGTTCTGGAGCCCTCTGGCTGGCATGCTCTAGTCACTAAGCAGGTGGAAGGAGCCTTTTCTGCTGCCCAGCTACTCCGTTATTCCTGCTTCCCCTGTAAGGGACACGTGCCCCTAAACACTGTATATGACAGGCGGGCGCAAGCTTGCATCTGTGCTTGGTCAATATTGACTCCTTTCTGACCTCGATTATAAGTGTACAAGAGAGAAAGAATAGCTAGAACTCTGCTTAGACTTTGCTCTCTTGCGGGAGGAGGTTGTCTCTGCGTAGGGTGTATTTCTCTACACACAGCATCTGTTCATAGCTGAA